>NW_002987156.1:0-11943 GCF_000006295.1 Pediculus humanus corporis | reverse complement strand
TCACTCTCTCTCTCTCTCTTTTTTTTCTTTTTTTTATTTTCACTCTTATTATGTTATTTAGTGTCGATCAATAGAAATTTCCGAGGGAAATCGAAACGATTACGAATTTTTTTTTTTAAAATACCTTTGAATGCATTCCATTGAATTTTTTTCTTTTAACATGCGATTTTTCCTTTGAGGGCATAAAAATTTTACCTTTTTGCATCCCTTTTAAATTTCTTTTACCCTCGCAGTCGTTACGAAAAGGATGAGAGATAAATAATTTTACAAGAAGAGTTATAATTACGTTTACGCACGCGTATGTGCGTGTGCGTTTATGCATGTGACGTCACATAGTTTTCCTTTTTTTTAATAACGTTTAAACAATTTGAATTGTTAGAAGCCGAAGGGGTAGGTCGCAAGAGTATTGATACCTTCTTACGTTTCTTCTGCTTTTTCTTCTGCTTTTTTTTTTTGTTATTTATGATGAGTTTTTATAACAACTTCAGAAAAAATTTTCCAGGATTTCATGTTATCCCAATCCGATACCTCACGATGCTTGAATATCGATGGTGATGACGTGGGTGTTAAGGTTTAAATTGTTTTCCTCTAGACATGATTTCCTGTGCTCCCACGATGACCGGAACCACCACTTCCGTTTTCACTCACCGCATCCTGTTTATTGAAATCTTTAAATTTCCCCACAACAGTCTTTTTTTCGCCTTCAATTAATTTACACCATTTGTGCCTGGGAGTGATATCCGGTTTGTTGACTGTCATAGTTTTGTCTGTTTTTGTTTGTCTTGTCCTTCGGTAGCCACGAACCCTCGAACCGTTTTAACACAATTTTTCTCTAAACCTTTTATTCAAACGTTCCAATGGGAATTTTTCCAAATTATATTGTGGCATTTTAATTTTTTTTTTGGGGGGGCCAATATCGAACATCCGGATATTAAGTGGTATTTCTAATCATCATCATTATTATTATTACGGCTTTTTAATTATAAATTTGGATATTATGCGGTTTGAATTTACTCGTTTTTAATAACTTTTTGGGAAATCTATTTTTTTTTCTCTCGATTCCACGTTTAATAAAACGGTAAAAAAAAAACTAATTTGCCGCGTTGCCATATTTGTAATGATAATAATAATAATAAGAAAAATAATAATTTTAATGTGATTTCGATTCATATTGCGGTTAAATATTATCATTATTGCTTTTATTAAAGATAAAATTTTTTTTTTTGTAACATTATTTTATTGTTTTCGGTTGGTTTTATTTTAATTTCGTTGTTATTAGACGTGTAAATAGAAAGAAAAAAATATACAATTTCAATTCGTAGGGGGAAAATAATAATAATAATAATAATAAATTTAATTTTTGTCGAAATTTTAATTATTAATCTTTTTTGCCAAGTGTTAATAAATAAATTTTTAGAAAGAGGATAGGAGGACGAGAGAGAGAGAGGAAAAGGAGAAAGAAGGGAGGGAGAAAGGGGGGCATCATCGTAATAAATTTAATAAAACCGCCAAAAAAAAACTTTTTTTTTTCTTTTTTTAGTCATAAACTTGCAAAAAAAAAAAAAAATTTTTTTTTTATTTTTGGCGCGTCAGGTGGTTTAAATTTTACGGCAATTTTTTTTTTTTTTTTTTTATGGAAATTAAGGTAAAAGGGAAAAGAAGAGAAATAATAATAATAATAATGCTAACAATTTTTGTTTTTTTTTTTTTTTTTTGTTTAAAATTTTGAAATATTGAACGTGTCATTAGTGTGTAAACAGTTTTTCTTTTCTTTTTTTTTTTTGTTAACTTTAAAAAAAAAAAAATTTTATCTACTAAAACCATTTGACGTTTTACCTGAATTATTTTTTACTTTTGGCATCACATCATAAAAAAAAAAAAAGTTTTCCATCGAATCATTAATTTTTTTCTAGTCGTTGTTGTTGTTGTTTCCAGGTGTTGTTGTTGTTGTTGTTCATTGAAAGAATTTTAAAAAGTCACACACGTGTAAAAACAAATGATAATGATAATAATAATAAAACAAGCGAATAATTTAAAAAAAAATTAATAAAAAATTGTCGGCTTTGAATCTACTGCGTATAAAAAAAAATCTTTTCTTAATTATTATCATCATTATTATTATTATTATTATTACTTTTTAATTACTTTTTATTACACGAAATTTATTACCTGAGCTATAATTATTACCGATTTATTATATAAAATAAATAAATAATTTACCTTTTTTTTTTTTAATTATTCTCAATAACAATCCCGACCGTGAAAAACAAAAAAAAAAAATTTTTTTTATAATCGATCAATTAATTTTATTCATACTTAATTACATTCAATTAAAAATGATAATGATAATAATAATAAAAGATCGATTTTCGTACGTGAAAAAAATCAAAAAAAAGAAAAAAAAACTGGAACGAACTCGAGGAACGAATGTAATTAATGAAAAATGACAAGGTCAGGTTTTGAATTTTTTTAAAGAGAGAGAGAGAGAGAGATAGGTATATCGATTAACAACGATTGTAAAATCATCATCATCATCATCTTCATCTTCATCATCATCATTATCATTATTTTAAATAACAATCTTGTGGGTTTTTATTGCTGATATATTTTTGGTAAACAAATGTGCGAATCGTTTACGATTTCAAGTACGACGTGGAAGAAGAAAAAAATTTTTTAAAAATTAATTATTAATTAATAAATTCTTACTTTTTTTAAATCGATCAAGGATTAATATACGAATTACACGCGTATCTATTTACACGTCTTAAAAATTTTTATTTATTTAATAAAAATTAAAATGAAGAATTTTTTTCGAAAAAGAAAAGGAAAAAAAAAACCACAAAAACCTGTTTTCGACTCTTATTATTATTTATTATTATTATTTATACCTATATGAATATCTAATATAATTTATATATATGTATATATATAAAAATTAATTACTCATACGTGAAAGAGTAATAATTTCGTGCCAAAAGAAAGAATTTATGGCATAACAAAAAAAAAAAAAAATTTACTCGGATTGATGGATTCTTCGTCGTTGTTTCCATTTTTTTTTTTTTTTTTACTTTAGGCTTTCGGTGAAAATTATTTTAAATTCGATGAGGCGCTCTTTCCCCTCTCCCCTTCCCCTTCTTTTGTTTTTTTGTTTTTTTTACGTAAACCTGTATAATAAATTTAAAAAATTTTCAGGTACGTGAAATTTCTTGATAATTTTTTTTTTTTTTTTAGTCATGCCAAAATTTAAATCATTGAATATTTAATTGCATAATTTTATATATATTAAACACCCTGAAGGATTTGTTTATAATAATTACTAATTAATATCTTATTTTTATGGTATAAAACCGCGTACCTGTTTGTTTTAAACATGGCGGGAAAATAAAAGAGAAAAATTGTACAAAACGCGAAAACGTTCGATTAATTTAATAACCGATCGTTTCGATTCGTAATATTATTATTAATATTATTTATTACCCCCTCTCTTCGTCCTTCTTCTCCTCCACTATCATCACCCCCTTTAAATTATTTATACCCACGTACCTACATATCTAGCCCATTCGTCACATCCTTCCCAAATTCTTATAAAAAGTTTAGTTGGTGAGAAAAAAAATTTTCTCCAAATCGTAAAAAAAAACGGATTAAGATTAACTTAATCGAAGATAATCTCCTTAATCCACGTTATTATATTACCTTTTATATAGGTAATCCTTTTTTCGTTTTGTTTTTTAATTAGTAATGGAGACTTTCCCGTGAAAATTGTTTATAAATTTACAAAAATAAAAATTTTCCACGCATTTGTTAAAACAAACACGTAATAATAATAATAATAATAATAATAATAATAATAATAATGATAATAATAATAAACGTTGATGGTAATTTTTTTTATTTATTCATAATTAATTACGTAATAAATGCGCATTAATTTTTAATTTCCTCGCATTTACTTCCACGATTTTATTTATTTATTCATCATCATCATCATCATCATCGCCATCACCATTATTATTATTATTATTATTATTTATTCTTTTTCTTCTTCTTTTTTGTTGAATTTTTTTAAGTTTTTTGTTTTTCAATTTTTTTTTACTTTTTTTACTTTTGTTCGTCGTTTGGTTTTCCAGTTTTTTCCATTTTCTCCTTCTCTCTCTCTCTCTGTCTCTCACTCACACACTTAATCCTTTTGATACCTAATCGATTTTGATGTGTTTGACACTTTTTTTAAAAAAAAAAAAAATATGTAATAACTTTTCAATTTCATCATCACGATTTCCCGTTGAGAAAATTTAAAAAAAAAAAAAAAAAAACTGCAAAAGAAAATTTTTCTCTTTCTTTTTTTTGTAAAAACAAATTATTTTTGTTTTTTTTTTCGAAACGGTTCGATGACCGTAATAAATTCTTTTTTTAGTAAACGTAATAAATAAAAATGTCGGAGTGAAAGATTTACTGTTTATTAATACAAAAAATTATTTTTACGTAATAAAAAAAAAAATTATTTCATTATTTTTTTTGTTTTATAATAATAATAAGAGTAAAATATCGATTTTGTTTTTATTATTTAACAACTTACAATTACTATTTTTTACTATTATTTTTTTAAATTAATAATAATTAATAAGTAAAACGTAATTAATTTTTACAGAGGAAAATATATAAAAAAAGGATAAAATATTATTCGTACTCCATTTTTAAAAATTTTCATCAAAATAAAAGAACTTAACTGCCATCTATTATTAAATATACGTACTAACGCGTATTACTCAAACGACTTTCACTTCTTCGATACGTATGACGAACAATTTCCGCTTTTCTTTTACTTTCTCATTTTTTTTTTTTTTTATTAAATTATTATTATTATTATTAATTTTAAATTAAATTTCAATTTTTAATAATAAATAAATAAATAAAATTATTATTTTTATTTTAATAAAGACTTATTAAATTTTTTTCCATTTATTTATATTTTATTAAACATAATAATGATACGAAAAATGTTTTTTTTTTGTTTTCTTTTCTTTTAATCATTATTATTATTATTATTAGTACTTAAAAAGTACGATTTTGATTTTCGTTTGTTTGTTTGTTTGTTTGCTATCGTTGTTCGTTATACGTTAGAATTTCGTAAAAATAAAAATAAAAAAAGGTTTAATTTAAATATTTAACAAAAAAAAAAATGTAAATTATGTAATAAATTTTGTGTGTTAAAAACGCACTAGTACGAGTAGTGGTAACAAATTGGAATAATTAAAAAGAAAATTTAATTAAATTTTACAAACTACAAAAGGTTTTCCATTTAAAAAAAGGTTTATTGGAAAATTTCTACAAAAAAAAGGTTCAAAGGGTTTTTTTAATTGTCTTACACATCTGTTCGTTTGGTTGCCTAACATTATTCCCTCAGTTCCTTCGGTTCCTCAATTTTTCTTTTAATTCTATTATTATTTATTTACATCGTTTGAAATTTTATAATATATATTTAAATTATTTAAATGAGGAGTAATAATAATTAATAATTGCTTGAGGGGAAGAAGGGAGGAGGAGGATTGAGGGAGGCATGTATAAATGCAAAATTTTCTTTTCTTTTTTTTTTTTACTTTGTTAATATGTGAAAAATAGAGACAAAGAGAGAGAAAAAAATGCGTACAATGCAAAGAGAGACGTAGATTTATTCATAGAGAGAGAGAGAGAGAGAGAGAGAGATGAGACGTATATTTATATAAAAAGAGAGAGAGAGATGCAAAAACATGAAATAAAAATGGCGTCATTCGAAAATGATTATTTTTCAAGTTTTCAAAACGTAATTTTCACGTTTTTTTTTCTTTTTCTATTTTTCTATTAACTCGTGCTATAAAATTAATTTAATTTCTTGCTATAAATTGCTATATGAGTAACTACTATAAATGATTAATAGTTAAATTTTTTCAATATTAATTTTTTTTTTTTCTTATAAAAAAAGTAATTTTTTTTTTTTTGAAATTCGTTTTTTTTTTTTTTTCGAAAAAAAAAATTATTCTCCATCAGCATTTCGTATATTATTATTTTTATTATTATTATTATTATTATCATCGTTTTTTGGCAAAATTCATTTTTCTCCATTATCCTTTCAAAATAAATCTTTTAAAATCAAAAATCTTCCGGTTAAAATAAAATTGAAAAGTCAAATCCTACTAAAATAAAATATTATATATATACATACGAGCATGCATGCAAGGTTTCTACATTTCCCCCCCCCCTTTTTTTTTAATATTACAATTATTATTATTATTATTACGATACTCCGTCGAAATGAAAACTAAAAAAATAATGATGATGATGATGATGATAATAATTGTAATAACGATACGATTATTTAAACGTGAATAAATTCGTAAATGAAAAAAAAAAAAATTGATTACACGTACGTAAATACGGTTACGTGTGCGTGTGTGCGCGTGCGCGGGGGCGTGCGGGATATTTAATAAGAATTTTTGGGATCGGGGGGACGAGGAGAAAGAGGAGGGGGTATGGTTTTCGGGTAGAAAATATATAAAAGAGGGGGGAAGGAAAAAATTTGTATTCAAAGTAAACGAATTTAAAGTTGAAAAGAGATTTCGATATCCCTTCCGTTTCCGTCATCTCTTGAATATTTCCACGTCACGTCCTTTTCATTAAAATAATAATTTCTGAAACTACGACTTTTCCCATTTCCGAATTTTCCAAAAGCATAATCATAATAACAAATCAGGAAGTAATCCATCTCTCTCCCACTCTCTCTCTTTTTTTTTTTTTTAAAGTTCAACATTTAAATTTTTCTCTCATTTTATTAATAAAAAACCTTTTTACGAATGAAAACAATACTGTAAAATTTTTTTTTAATTGATTTCATCAACTCGAAACTACTCGAAAACGAATAATAAAAAAAAGAAAATGGCGTCGACGAAATATTTTGTCGTCGTCGTCGCCATTTTAAAAATTGTTTTGAGATTTAATTTCTCAAGAGTTTTGTTTAAAATAAAAACTACACAAACTGTACTCTCGAGTGTTGTTTTTATTAGGTTTAGTCCATCGTTTGTTATTGTTTCGTAAAAAGCATAGAGTAAATAAAAACCTTAGAGGTATAAATTTTATTCATAAACAAAAAAAAATTTCCTTTTGGGCTTTTTTAAAATTTTAAAAATTTAAAAATTTGATTACATATATATATTTTTTTTCATACGAACAAAAAAAAAAAGTGTTGCCAACTTTTCCTATATAAATAAATAAATAAATAAACGTTATATTTTTAAGTTCACGTAAAATTAAACCAATTCTCTCTCTATTTCTCTCTTTCTCTCTTGCTCGTTTTCATCACGATTGTTTAATGACAATAATAATAATAATAATAATAATTATAAAATGAAAAAAGAGAGAGAGAGAGAAGATGTCATTCATTTTATTATTGTAAAATTTTTTGATTAAATAAAAAATCACGTAAACTAAATTTTAACTTTTAAGATTTGAATTTTCTTTTTTTTGTAATTAACTAGATTTTCACCCCCTTCTCTCTCTTTCTCTCTCTCTCTCTTTTTCTCTCTTTTCATTTATAATTTCTTTCTTTCTTTATTTCTTTTTGTAAAATTATTTCCCGCAGAGAATATATATCAATTCGAATAACTTTTGATTAAGAAAAAAAAAAAACAAAATGATTTATTTTAATAATATAAAAAGAAAAATGATGGAAAGTTCTAGAACAAAATAATAATAATAATAATAATAATAAAACTAATTCTTTTAAAAAGGGGGAAAAAAAATTTCTTTTTGTATTGTTTTTAAATATTTATAACAAAAGAGTTTTCATTAATTAATATAATTAATTTAAATAAATAAAAATTATTTTCCGTCGAAATAGAAAAGAAACATGGCGGACGATGATGATAATAATATTAATGATAATGATAAGAGTAAGAAATGAAATTTTTAATGGTTAAAATGTGTCTTTTCGACATAGAGACACGTCGTCGTATTTTTTTTTTTTTTTTAAACTATTGCCACGTCGAACATTTAAGTTTTTTCTTTTTTTTTTTTTTGTTAACCCCTTTTTTTTTTTTAAATTATATAACTTTGTGAAAAGTTATTATAACGTCTAACGACTTTTGAAAGAAAACCAACTGTTACAATTAATAATAATAATAATAATGATAATAATAATGATAATAATAATGATAAAAGGCCAAAAATTTTCAAGTTGCGTAATGATAAAACTTTATCTGATTCAACTAATTTGTTACTTTTTCTTCTTCTCTCCCTCTCACTCTCTCTCTCTCTTTTGATAGGACGAGGAAGATGATGATGATGATGATGATCCTTATAATTACCTTCGTAAGCAACAATAACGAATAATAATTACGACTAAAAATCATTTTTTAAACAAACGTCACGATGAAAATAATTTGGTCACACAATTTTTAATTCATGACTGACCCCTTCTTTTTTTTTCCTTTTTTTCTTTTACGATCCTTCGGGGTGTATTTTTCAACCCTTTTATTTTTTATTCATTTTGTATAGCGTTGACATTTATTTACAAAAAAAAAATTTTAACTTTTGGCGCGAAAACATGTTCGAATTTCGTGTTGACAAACGATCAATGATGACTTCAACTGTTATTTCCCTTTTTTTTTTTTAATTATCGAAAAATCCGAAAAGTTTTTCAAATGGCCGAATTTCGATGTAAGAAAAAAATTATTTAAGGTTTCCTAAGATTTTTTCAAAAGGCAAAAACAAACCAATACTCCCCCCCCCCCAAAAAAAAAAGAAAAAAAAAATTTACCAAATCGAAAGGCCACAATGACATTTAAAAAAAAAATTTTTTCGTACGTCTCCTTTTTGTCTTCTGCTCTTTCTTATTTTTAGAGAAAAATATTATTATTATTTATTTATTTATTTTTAAAATATATATATATATATATATATATATATATATATATATATATATATATTTAAATAATGAATAAAATGATAATGGAATTAAATTGACGCTATGATTAATATCATTTATTCGAGGCACGATTTTGTTTCTACACAATCTTAATCTGGTATAATTACAATGATGAGCACGTTCTGCCGTTTTCATATTCAATGAATCCCCACATTCCCACGTTAAGTTAATCATTTAAATAGTGCAAAAACGATTTAATTGAATTTTTTTTTTTTTTCTTTCCATAAATTTTCTCGTTTCGTCATGAAAACTTTACGAAAATAATGTACACTTTAATTTTTTTCTTTTTAAATTATCTTACGTTTATTTAAATCATTTTTACACTTAAACCTTTTCCTTTTTTTTAAATAATAATGATAATTGAGATAAATTTTTTTTTTATTAAATAAATATAATTGATTAACAACTGGTAGCAAGTTTTAGAAACGTATAATAAGGTTTAAAAATATTTATAATAATTGTTTAAATAGTTTTTTTTTTTTTAATTATGTAGGAGGAAATTTTATTTTTTAAATTTACGCGTGAAAAATAAATAAATAATAATAATAATAAATAAATAAAATAAAAACTTATGTAATTTATTATTTTGTTAACGCTCTTGCATTTAAATCGTAATTTTCTTTTTTTTCCAATGAAAAAAAAACAAATATCGCCAGGTTTAGTTTATGATAAAATCAGTCAATTTAAAAGGAGAATTAAAAAAATACAATTATTAAATTAAAAAGTAATTATTTTGTTAGGTTTAGTTTACGATGAAATCAATCAATTTAAAATGAAGATTTCAAAAAAAAAAAATGTTTAAAACAATATCATGACGTCGTAGGTTAGGTAATAAAAAAAATTTTGTTTGCAATTTTTTTTGTTTTCTCTTTTTCATTTCATTATGGTAAATGTTCTGTATGAAATATCCGGTTTGTTTTGTATCCGTATCCGTTTTTGACGTTATGGAAATTTACTTCCTGTTAAAATATTTTTTAAAAAAAGACGATTGACTCAATTAAAAATAAATTGGAAAAATTATTTATTTATTTATTTTTTCGTACGCATGAAAAAAAAAAATTATTAATGAAACATTTGATTTTAAACATCAGTGCTGCCAACGTAATAACTATTTTCTTTTTTTTTAATTTCCTTTGCCGGTATTTTCCAGCCATTTTTTTTTTTTACATTGAATCGAATCAAAAAAAATTTTATCACGAGCGTAAAACACGTGTCCGCCGTACACGTGGGTAAGGCATCGATATTTTCCATTTAAAAAATTTATTAATTCGATAAAAAATTAAATTTAAAACGATCACCGATTAACGAGTAATGATAAGAAGGAAAATAAAAGATATACAAGTTAAAAATTTCGATACGTAAATAGATTTGACGTACATAAAAAAAAAAAAAACGTGTTAACATTAATTACAGTTTAAAAAAAAGTAGCAGTAGACGAAAGATAAAAAAAAAAAATAAGTCGGGCGTAACAACAACAAGTACCCATTCAACCACCGTTTTTTTTTTTTTTTTTTTTTTTATTAAATTAAATTCAAAACAAGTTAATAAATTAAAAAAAAAAGGTAATAAAAATTATAACATGACTTATTAATTACCTGTTAATTAACATAAACGCCCATATAAATTATTATTATTATTGTTTTATCTTGTTGTTAATTTCAACGCTTTTTTTTTTTAAAACATTATCTCATCAAGATTATCTATTTATTTTAAATGGTTTTTTTTTTTTAAAGTTTTTTTGCCACGTTTCGCTTGTTTTTTTCGGTAATTTAAACCTGTGACAAACCAGGTATATCCGTTTTAACCATATGTTTTGTGTTTGTTTCCTGTTTTTTTTTTTTTTTGTAATTATAAAAATGTCGTTAACCGAATGAGGAAACCATAAATGATTTAATGACATTTTTTTTTTTTTACTTAAAGTTTTTTTTTTTAAGGGTTGTTTTTTACACCCCACGAAATAAAAATTAAAAACAGGTTGATGACGGTGATGATGATGATGCACACACGCACACCTTGAAAGAAATAATAAAAAAAAAATTACGTAATTTATTTACGTCAAATAAAAATCGTCGTGTAATTTTTTAAATACCCGTGTTTGTTATGCGTTTAAACAAACAACAAACAAACAAACGACAATACGAAACGTTAAAAAAAAAATGGTAAGAAGTACTTTTCTTTTTTTTTCTTACGCGAAGTAATAAAATTAAAAAAAAAAAATTATAAACGTAGATCGGTTTAATAACTCTTAATAAACAAGAAAACTACCCTTAAAAAAAAGGGGGGATGATAAAAAAGAAATGAATAAAATATTCAATGATGTGGTAGCAGGTGGCATAAGAGAAATAATGCAATGACACGATAAACTTTTTTTTAAAGATTAACAAAAAAAAGGAGGAAAATTAACCGAAAAAAAAATGAATGAATGAAAGAAAGTTGAAAATAAGTAAAAGAGATAATAATAATGATAATAATGATGATGATGGTGGTGAAAGGGGTTGTTGTAAAAATGAGAAAGATTTTTACGTGATTAACGTTATATAAATTTAAACTAAATGGAAAATATTTCACGCTGTTACGTAACGACAATGAATGCCAATCAGGAATAATAATGGTAATCACTGGTGACAATGTTAATTTGTTAATTCTCCCGTACATAAAATATTCATAACTTTTTATTTTTAACTCATGCCACCACCACCTCCCACCACTCCCACTCCCTACCACCCCCATCATCCGACGCAACCCAATTTCCTTTTTTTTTGGCGTATCATCTTCATCATCTTCATCGTCTTTACCCTCGATGTCATCATCATCATCGTCTCTTATTTCTTCTTTCATTTTTTTTTTTTTTATATACGTATTGTTTTCCGTTTTAATTATAAAAATTTTTAAAAAGTTCATTCATGTAAAATAACGACATTTTTTTTTCTCTAAGGGTACAAAAAAATTATTTTTCGGGGGAAGGGAGGGGAGGAAAGGGGAGGAAAAAA
>NW_002987157.1:458901-460048 GCF_000006295.1 Pediculus humanus corporis | reverse complement strand
CATTTATGTAACACAATAACTCCTGCACATAGAAGATGATAATACATAAATTACAATTGTTTTCTATTCGAACGATTTAAAACCATTAAAAAAAAAACAAGTGATTTATCATTATTATTATTATTATTATAGATAAAAGTCATAGTATAGGCGCCAGTGTTTTATGTAATTTTTTATGTGCTTTACTGCTTATTATCAAGAAATATATGGAATGGAAGAGCAAATAAAAAATATGTTATTAAGCAATAACTGTGGCATCAAGTGATAACTCACATAATTTTATTAATTAAAAGTAATTTTAATAAGTTTTATTATTGATACACTTTGATGATAAAATTAAATGAAGGAAATGAGTTTTTTTTAAAAATCAATTTCTACTATTATCAATTGTTAGAAGGTTTCTATGTCATACAAATAATAAATAAATAATTAAATAAATAAAAACTAATCACAGCCTTACATATGTAATAATAATTAATTTATAATTTTTTATTTTTTCTATTTGTTTTAAATTTTTTCAAAAATTGATTGATTTTTTTTGTTATCATTATTATTATTAATATTATCATCATAGTATGAGATTTGCTTTCGTCCAATCCATATATTTTCCCTAATAATGTGGTAGAAACCAGCCATAGCTTTCGCATAGCAATAAAGCATGTTTTTAACACATATAAGTCACCTAAATCATATTTTTAAAAACATAATAATAATAATAATAATAGTAGGCCTCTACGAAACCGTTTATTCGTTTAAGGGGGGAGGAGGGAAAGGGCGAGGGTGGTTATGTAAATTACATATCTCCGAATATTCCAGCAAAAGTTTTTCTTAAATTTTTCATTGTGTCTTCTGAATCTTCCGTTAATTGCGTTTGTGAACTTTGTCTTCCTAAAGGAGCTCTAGGTCCCGTAGAACTTGCCACAGATGATTGCGAGGCTAATAATAATAATAATAAATTAAGCAAATTTAAAAAAAAATGGTAAGAGAAAATTTGTTTTTGTTGATAAATCGTACCTTGGGAATCTCGCCTTGGAAGAGTCGGTGGATGAGCAGTTGTGTAGTATATCCGTGTTCGGTTGGTAAAGCTGGATCGACAAATGATCTTTGGGGATCTTCTGTCGGAGAACTTAATCCACCGACGCTGCTA
>NW_002987157.1:456659-457563 GCF_000006295.1 Pediculus humanus corporis | reverse complement strand
CCCCTGAGTTTTAAATAATTAATTTTAAATGCGCGGCACACTATTAACAATTAAAAATTTTTTAAAAAAATTATCACGGTTTAATTATTAATAATGTGAGGGACTCTGACGACAACTTACCACCGAACAATTCGGAAACTTCGTCGACATAATTCTTGTAACGTTCAGGCATTTGAATTTGTTCGAGCATTGCTGAACCTGTATTGGTTTTCCAATTACCCGATATTGATTTTCTCCTGCGACAAATAACTCAGGTTCAATATAAGGATTATAAACCAAAAAAAAAAGGTTTGTTTATACGCACATAAGAGCTTTGTAATTGGTTCCGATTTTTTGTACGTGAATATCGTATTTTGAATCGATATAAGGTTCGGCGGTTGCATAACTTCCGGTTACGGCAACAACCGACGACATATCTTGAAAATCATTATTATTGTCTACTTTGACTTTTCCCAATCCACCGTGAGCGTGTCCAATTTTAACGACTACAGGAAATCTAGTACAGGTTAACTGAACAAAAAAAAAAAAATGGCGTCAGCCGTATTGAAAAGTGAGCAAGCAAATTAATTTAAAGTAAAATTTTCAAAGAATTTTCTTTTTTTTTTTTTTTTTTTTGAGTAACATGGCCGAACGTGAATTTTACAAAAAAAAAAAAAAAAAATTGTAATTTACCAGAATCACTAACGGAACCTTGAATAATGATAATAATAATAATAATAAAATTCACTCGTTGAATTGACTACCAACTTCCTTTGTTTAACGAATAAAAAAAAAAAAAATTTTTTTTCACAAGGTTACTTCATAATAATTAATTAACTATTAATTATTATGTGAAAATATTTTATTATTATTATTATTATTATTATTATTATTATTATTATTATTATTATTATTATTTTCAAAA
>NW_002987157.1:407192-453499 GCF_000006295.1 Pediculus humanus corporis | reverse complement strand
TTTTATTCGAATTTTATTATTATTATTATTATTAAGCAACGTAACCGTAATTATTATTATTATTATTATTATTATTATTTTTACACGACGACGAAATGTTTTTTTTCAATCGGCTCGACATCGTGATAAAAAATAAAAATTTCAAGTCGATAGAAATGTTTACCAATAATATATAATAATAACGGAGAAAGAGTCAATATAGGAAAAAATTTTTCATCAGTGTTACCAACATTGAAAAACAC
The DNA here is from genome assembly GCF_000006295.1 of Pediculus humanus corporis. NCBI lineage: Eukaryota > Metazoa > Arthropoda > Insecta > Psocodea > Pediculidae > Pediculus > Pediculus humanus. Next base: position 453,257 of record NW_002987157.1, on the reverse strand, counting down.
TTCAACAAAAAAATAAACTCGACATTTTTAAAACTTTTTCTTTTTGTTGTTAACCCAAGAGAAATAAATTTCTCAATAACTTCCCCAAACGGTAGCAGGGAGAGTGTGGGATTTAGCAGAAGCCACTACCCGACTAAAACTCCTTCACCGTACTCCATTTTCCGGGGGAGGGACGGTTGTGGGAGTTTTTAGCCTTCATTTCAGCCTAAACCCTCTCCTGAGCCTGAACCATCAGGTCCACATATTCGGGATGAAGGGAGCCCCACCCAAGGAAGATCCCGGTATTTCCCTTTTTTATCCTTCGATAGACAGTCCCGAGTTGTTTTCATCGTTCCTGCCTCTTCCGAAGAGTCTGCGAGTGTCCGGGGTCGCAAATCCCTTCCTTTCACATCGCAGCTCCGCATTTTACCCTATTTCGGATCAAATACCCAGTTTCACCCCCTCGAAAAAGGGTCGGCACATTACCAATGCCTCGAAAGGGTTCTAGGACACTTATCCTCTTATGTAGGTTCAGGTCTGTTCTTTTTTGAAGTTGAAATTAAACTCCCAGTCCCAGAATTTGAACCCACGACTCTCGATTCGATGACTTCTCCCTAAGGGAGCTCTCGAGAGAGCGATGGGCTCTCCCTAAGGTATACAAATAGTAGGCTTACCCGTAGCCTTGGAAAATCCAATCCCACAACCTCCGCTCCCTTAAAACATCCTCTACACCTAACCTTCGAGTAGTTGGATTACAGGAGTATACATCACCGCCACTTCCGGCTTAACGAAACAAAAAATTAAAAAATTTTTGTTATTCTTACCTTCTTTTGAGATAATTGACATTTGTTGTAAAAGACTGTTTAAAATTTAAGAAAGAAATTTTGACGGTTTGTTATTAACTCGGTAATAAGAAAAATAAAACGCCGAAACGGCTTTTCCTGTAACAAAAAAAAAAAAGAAAAAAATTAATTAATTATTTACATAATAAGTGAAAAACTACCCGCCCCCCAATTTTTTTATTAAAAAATCCTTTTTTATTTTTATTTTTTTTCAGTGGTGCTATACGAATGCGCATGCGCGTTTAATTCATTGTTACGCGCATTTTTTCAAAAATTACATAATAACGTTATTTATATAATTACATTAACGCCGCGCGGTAATTTTATCATTTTTTTTTTTTTTTTTAATAATGATTCGGGCGGTAAAAAAATTATTATTATTATCATCATCATCATCATCATCATTACGTTAAATAATTAGAAAGTTTCTAAAAAAAGTCTTGGAAAAAAAAAGAAAGAGGAAGGACAAAAAAAAAAAGAAAATTTTCAGTTTATGGCATAATCGAAACATTAAAACAAAACAAATTTTCATATACGTTCTTATCGTTATCATTAACCTTTTAAAAGATTCGAAAAGGTTTACAAATTTCTGATTTCCCCCTCCCCCCAATTGTCTCCCTGTCGTTTTCCTGCCCCCCCTCGCTCTCTCTCTCTGCGTAACAGTGACGTCATAATTCGTTGAATCAAGTGATCAATTTTTTATTTATTATTCATTTCCTTTTTTTTATTTATTTTTCGATGACTTGAAAACGTTTCCGTTTCCGTTTTCGTTTTTAAATTAAAAAAGAAAATCTTTTCACGTTTTGTCAAATGTAAATATTATTATTATTATTATTAAAAATGAAAATTAATTTTTTTTTTTTTTTTTTTGAATAGGAAAAAATCAAAGTTAATTTGAACGTCTTATTTCGAACGTTCGTTTACTTACAATGACAAGAGGGAGGGGGAGGAAAAGGATGAAAATTTTCCGGAAACTACACCTCCCCCTCCTCACCTGTCTCCCACTTCTTCAAAAGGGAAAAGGGAAACCGGAAGAATGATTTTATTTTACAAATGTAAGTTTAATATTTTATTGATTTTCATGTTTTACATATTATTCAAAACTCATTTGATTTTTTTTTTTTTTTTTTATTAAATTTTGGAATCGGATCGATGGGGAGGTGGTGGTGGTGGGGGGGTGGCAAAGGGCTAAAGGTTAGAGGTTAAATTTCCATCGGAAAAAAAAAATTTCGTTCGTTCGTTCGGTCGTTTTTTTTCAATTTTTTTTTTTTTTTTTTACATTAGAAAAAGAAAAAAAGAAAAAAAATTTTCCTTTGATTTTTTTTCTTTTTCTATCGAACCGGAAAATTCATTCGAAAAATTAAAAAAAATTTTTTTTTTTTCTTATCGAAAATCCTACGTGATAAGAAATATATCTCGATTTTCATTGGGAAAAACTAAAAAAATTAATTCTTAATAAGGTTCGGAAAATTTTTCGAAGTGAAAATGAAAAAAACGTGTAACGAATGATTTTTCTTTTTTTTTTTTTTCACTTTTATATATATATATATATATATATATATATATTATTAACACTAAATAAATTTTTCTTCTTTTTAAAAAAAAAAAAAAAAAAAAAAATGGAATTTTCCATTTATAAGTTTAAAAAAAAATTTTTTGCGACCTCGTTTTATCTTCTGCTACTTAAATTTATTTATTAATAATATTTATTATTATTATTATTATTAATCTTTTATCTATCGCGATAAAGTTTTGTTTTCTTATCAATTATCTAATGTGTAATTTTCAATCGTTCAATCTAATCAACGTTATTTATGCTGTTGAATTTATCAGAGAGAGAGAGAGAGAGTCAGATAGACAAACAGAGAGAAACAGAGAAAGAGAGAGAGAATGAAAAAGAGCCAGATACACTAAAAGAGAAAGAGAGAGAGAGAGAGAGAAGTAGAGAACGGGAGATAGAGGTAGAGATACAGAAAGAGAGAAACAGAGAGACAAAAAGAGAGAAACAAAAAGAGAGAGAGAAAGAGAGGGAGGAAGAGAGACAGAGAGAAAGAGAGACAGAGAGAAAGAGAGAGAGAGAAGTAGAAAACGGGAGATAGATGTAGAGAAAGAGAAAGAGAGAAACAAAGAGACAAAAAGAGAGAGAGAGAAAGAGACAGAGAGAGGTAGAAAAAGAGAGAGGAGAATTATATGTAAAATCTTCTGACACGTTTGTGCGTTCAAAGTTTCGAATAAAAAAAAAATTTAAAATGAAGGATTTTTATATGGAAATTATATGAAAAGGTTTAAAAATTAAATTAAAATGTCGTTTCCGGTTTTCGAATTCGTTGAGAACGACGACAACAACAACAACAGCAACAACAGCAAAAAGAAAAAAAGGAAAAAATTTAAATAATTTTACGTATCGATTTATTTTTATAAAAAAAGTCGCGTACATTAATTAAAAGAGAAAAATTATTTTGTTTTTTTTTTTGTGTTTTTCACGAAAATGTATTAAGGGGAGAAGAGAAAGGGGAAATACGGCGGGGGAAGGGTTAGGGGCTGGGGAGTAAAAAATATGAAAAGTTTATAAAAACGACAACGACGTCAAAAACTACATAAATAATTTCGTCTATTGTTTTTATTCAAGGGTACGAAATGAGGGGCTGGGGGGGGGGAGTCGCAATGAAAATAAAATACAATTTAAAGCGACGTTCATGACTTGAAAACGTTGGTTGTTATACCAACATTACAAAAAAAAAATTTTTTTTTTAAATTTTGATTTAATTTTAATTTATTCGTCGGCGAAAACTTTAAACTTTAAATATTTTTCTTTTTCCACGACTAAATTTTCGACATGTTTTTTTATATTAAAGTTTCAACGGGGGGGGGGGGAAGGGGAGAAAGAAAAGTTGATAATATTACAAAAAAAAAAAAAAAAAAAAATTTTTTTATTAAATTTATTGCCACCACCTCCCTCGCCCCTTACCCGTGGCTCTTCCCATTAAGAAAAAAATGTAATCGATAAATCTTTAACGATTTTTTTTTATATTCACGCGAATGAATGAATGAATGAATGAATGACTCAACGAATGCCTGAATGAATGAATGAATGACTGAATGACTGACTGAATGAATGAATGGAAAATTTAATTTTATAATTTTCTATTTAATACGAATTTTCTTTGACACCCTTTCCCCCTTTTCGAATCCAAACGATTCATTTTTTCACTCCCCCACCCCCCCTCGGCACACACGCACCCTTTACCCCACCCACATTTTTCACCTCCCCTCCCTCCTTTCCTTCCTTTATTTATTTTAAAATTTTACTTTCATTCATTCATTCATAAATTATATAACATAATAAAATACAAACGAAAAATTCGATTTTTTATTTTTATTTTCGTAGGGGCAGGAAGAGAGGGAGGGAGGGAGGAACCCCGTTAAAATAAATTTTATGTGGGTTTTAATTTTTCGTATCTTCTCATCGATATTTAGAAATTTCGATTATCGATTCGATTGTGGGAAAAGTACAAAAAAAAACGTAAAAAATTAATGATGGAGTTAGGGAAAAATAAAACCGTAAAAAATCAGGTTTGAGATTTTTACAAAAACGGAAAATTTAATTACACGAATTACGTAGGACGATGATGATGATAATAATGATGATAATAATAATAATGATAATGAAATTTTTATTATTTTTTTTTTTTTACATGATTTTTTTAAACGTAATAATAAGTTCAACGACCTTTTTTTTTTTTTTTTGGAAATGGGATACGTCGCGTTCGTAACACTGCCCTTATCCCACCCCTCTCCCTCTTTCTCTCTCTCTCTTTTCCTTCGTCATTCCCGACTAAATTTTCTTTTCCTTTTTATCCGACTGGAAATTTTTTTTTCCTAACCAAAATAACCGACATTACGTAGTTATAAATAGTTTTTGTGGGAGGGTAAAGAGGAGGAGGAGGAGGAGGAGGAGAAGAAAATGCCGGTGCGGGGAGTTTTAGAAAATATATATATATAGTTAAATAAAAATAATACTTACTCGAATATCAACCCGGGGGGGGGAGGAAGAGGGGGTTTATTTAAAATTCGTTAATTTTTCACTTTTTTTTTTTTTTTTTTTACCGATTTTTATTTATTATCACTCGGGTAACGCGAAACTCTTAGCGAAAAAAAAAAATTTTCTTCACGAATATCTTCGTAAAATTATTATTATTATTATTATTATTATTATTATTATTTAATTTTTCGATCGAGAAAAAAAAACCGTATGAGAAAAATAAAAACCGGGGGGAAAACAAGAAACGAAAAAAAAAATAAAAAATAAAAATAAACAAATCTCAGAGAGAAAATTTAAAATTCGTACGAGAAAAACATTAGCAGAAAAACCGACACGACGCAACAAATGTGGAAAATTCGTTCGTATTACGATGAAAATTTTGAAATTTAAAAGGGCGCAACTCCCAATGACTCGACGTCATATCGATTTTTTAGTTTCAAATTAAAAGAGGAGAATAACAGAAAAAAGAAAAAAACAAAATTTTTTTTTTTTTCCACGAAAATTTGTGAAAAACCGAATTTAAAAACAAAATTTTTCCTTTTTTTTCTTTATTAATGTTAAAAAAAACCTGAAAACCTTTTTTATTCCCCCCCCACCCATTTTCCTCTACCGATTTATATCCCACAAAATTTTCTTCCCCCCCTTCTTTTTTTTCTTCAATTTATTTAATTTTATTTAATTTCGTTCGCCATTATTGTGATGACAAATTATCGAACGTGATTTGACGCGACAAATTCTGAACAAAAGTTTTCTTTTTTTTCTATCGCATTCTGTCGACATTTTCCAAAATTCATTCATAATTTAATTTTAATTAGTTGTTAAAAATAAAATTATTTAAAAAAAAGAAACGCCATTTCAATTCGTATAAATCCGTTTAACGCAAAATAAAAAATTAATGATGTATTAGTTACGGGAAATTCCACCAGGGGATATTATATCAATGTTTTATTTAGAGGAGTGGGCGCTAGTATCGATTTTTTAAAAAAAAAAACTCATCGTCAACACACCCGCGTGAGTGTGTGTCTGAGTATCCACGTAAAACCTAAAAGAGAAAAAAAATTTTCTTTTTTTCCTTTTTTTTTTCATTCTCTCTTTGAATTTTCACGTCGACTTTTAAATAATTATCTTCACTTCCTTTTCCTTTTCCTTTTTTCTTTTCCCAAAAACACTACGTACGTTAGAAAAGAAAATCCACTTAAAGTTTTTATTAAAGCGTTACTCTTTAAACGAGAATATATTTACGATAATATATGTGTCGCTTTTGTCCTCCTCCTCCTCCTCCCACCCCTCACCCCCCCCAAAAAAAAAGATGGCGATCGATTTTGTGACGTTTTTAAATTTATTATTTATTTTCACATAAATCTCTCGTTAATAATAAGGGGGGGGGGAAAAAATAATGATGAAATTAATGAGATGTTTGAAAATATCCTTAAACCGTGCCTGAAAACAAATTTTTCCCCGCAAAGGAAAAGGGAGGGGCTGGGGGTAGAAGGTGGGGGGGGAAAAAGCAGACGACAAAGAATCTTAAAAATATTTTTTTACATATTTTTCTAAAAAGTTGTATGAAAAGTTTCGAATAAGGTTTAAGGCAGTAGTAACACGAGACTTTATTACGCGCTTTTCTTATTTTCATTTTTTTTTTCTCCGGGAAATTTTTTTTCGAATCTTGGAAAATTCTCGAAATTTTTATATATATTTTTTTTTCTTTTCGTGGGGAGTTAGGGAGGTGGGAGAAAGAGAGAAAGAGTACAAATGTAAGATTTCGAAAAAGAAACAAACGTCAAATTTTCTTCTCTTGTTGTTGTTGTTGTCGTCGAAAAACGAATTTTCCAAATTCTTAAATAAAATTTAAAATCGAAATCGAAAAAAAATATCGAATATATCGAATCGTTTTTTTATCAAAACCCCAAAAAAAATTTTTTATAAAAACGAGAAAAAAAAAAAAAAAGAAAATCTTATGTCATGCGTTTTATTCGATTTATAATGCTAAAATTAAAATAATCGTTAAACCGGAAACGATTATCATCATCTAGTTTTATTAAAAATGACCGGATATAATTATTATTATTATTATTACTTTAAAAAAAAAAGAATTACGTAATGAAAATGTCGAGTATAAAAAACAACATTAGTAGTAGTAGTAGTAGTAATAGTAGTTTAAAAAAAATTTATTTTTTTTTTAAGTACGAATTTCGAAAAAAAACGATGACGTCATAATAATTACGACTTAATGAAAAAATTTATTACGTAAAAGGAATAAATTTAAATAAAAAAAACAAACAAATGAAAAATTTAAATAGAAAATAGTTAATTAAAAACAAGGAATTTGAATGAGTCATGATTCTGGAAAACTTTACCTAGAACCTGGAACCTGAATTCGTGTTATTGATGATAAATGACAAAAAAAAAGGAAAAATTTACAGTTTTTTTTTTTTCTCTCTTTTGAAAAATGATGATGATGATGATGATGATGATGATATCAAAAAAGGCCGTCGTGACAATTTTTATCCTCTTTTTTTTAAGTAAAAGGAAAAAAAATTTTCCTTTTTCTTTTTTTTTTCCTTTTTGAAATTCAATTTTCAAAACGTCTTTTCTTTTTCACGACCTTTATTTTTTCTTTCCCCCTCCTTCTCCTTCCCCTCCTTCCTCCCCCCACATTTTCGTTTCATCTTCATCGTCAAAGACATAATTTTGTAATGAAAAAAAAAAATAATAATAATAATAATAATAAATTTATTTCTAAATACATTTTACGAAACGTCGACCAACCATGAATTTTAGGCTTCGTTATACGACCTGAGAATGTTAAATGAGAGAGAGAGAAGGAGAGGTAGAAGTTAATGACGTCACAGGCATGGGGGGGCCCAACTAGTAGATTATTGTGTGTGTGTGTGTTGCCCCTCAGTTACCAGGTGTCGGTCGCTGGTGATCGTTCCACCTTATTGTTTATTGGAAAAAAGAAAAATTTTTGTTTGTTTGTTTGTTTGTTTGTTGTTGTTTTTGTTGTTGTTCTGTTTTGTGCATTTATTTACTTTTTTTTATTTTTTTACGTTTAAAATAAGTTTAAAATAATTATTATTTAATTTTTTAAAAATTTCTTATATCGGCGCCATTTTTTTTTTTTGTGACGAGTGTTCGACGTGAGATTTTTTTTTTTGTTCAAATCTTAAACTTATATAAAAAAAAAAAAAAATTATGTGATTCGTTTTTGGTTTTTCGCGAACGAAAAAAAAAAAAAAAATTGTTATAAAAATTTATTTAGTTAAACAATAATTGTTTATAATAAATCGTGAAAATAAAACAAAATGGCGGTTAAAATTAATAATCAATTATTCGTCACATTTATTGCTCTACTACTATCGTTATTATGCGTAAGTATTTTAAAAATTATTATTATTATTATTTCACGCGATGTGACGCATATGTATAACAAGTCGATAATCGATAATCGATAATCGAATTATAATTTTTCCGCCATTTTAATTTTAAATTTTTTCTTTTTATTTGATTTTTCTTCACGCGCTTAAAAATTCGTTACGAGGTTTTTTTTTTATCCGAAGGAAAATAACGAAAAAAAATAAGTAATAAATTTTTTAAGGTGTGTTGCCAGTTTTACCACCACCACTACCACCACCACCACTACTACCACCACAATGGTAATAAATAACATTTAAAAGAAAAGGTCAATTGTACGGGAAAATGGCGCAAACGCGTTATAGCTAATCGTTAAAACGTCGAAACAAAATTAACTGATTATTTAAAATCAAAATCAAATCGATGAATCGATCGATCGATCCATCGATGAAATCTCGATTTGATTATTAAGTCGAGAAAAAAAAAAAAAAAATATAAGTAAAATGTCATGCATAGGCACTCGATGAATGCGCATTTTATATAAATTTGATTACTTGAAACGATTGTGGTGAAATCGATTTATCGAATATCGATATATTTTTTATTTTTATTTCGAGATCTTATATATATATATCGAACGCGTAAAATTTTTGCCGTTAACCGAAAATAATAAAAAACTCGACGACATGTTCTAAAAAAAAAAAAAATCTCACGACGACATTAATAATAATTTGACGCCATTTTTTTTTTTTTTTTTTTGCTTTTGATGATCTTTCGAGAAAAAAATTTTTTTTTGTGAGTTTCACGGTCTTTTCCTCTGTGAGAAAAAAGAAAAAAAAAATCAGTCTAATAATGATATAAAAAAATAAGAAACCGAAAAGAATTAAAGAAGAAAAGTAGAACGGATTTGATGAGTTTGTTTCACCAAAAAAAAAATAAAAAAAAAATGGCGGCATTAATTTATATATATATATAAATGATATACGGGTGGAAGATTATCTGTATCAAAATAATTTGGATATTGAGAGTGTGACAAACGCGGAATTTCGTGGGGGGGGGAAGGGAGAGGGGGGGCTCCAGCGGACGGATTGAAAATTAACCGAAATATGCATGAAAAGAAATTAAAAGTCAAACACCTCGAGGTACACGTGGTATTCACGGTCGGTCAGAAAACCTAAAAAAAAAAAAATTACGAACAAAGTGAAAAGTGGGGAGAAGGCGGAAACAAGGAAGAAAAGAAAGAGAAAAAGAGAGAAAAACAGGAAATAATTTTAAATTGATTTTTTTTTTTTAACGAACTCACGGTGACGATATGGCGACGATGGCGACATTCACAAAAGAATAAATAAAGGTGCGCGCGGGAAATCTTCGGGTTGATACCTGTGAAACCTTGATTGTAAACGTCGTAATAATAATTTCCGAGAAATAATTTTTTTTCATTCAATCGTAAAAAAAAAAAAAACGTCCAGAAAAATTTAAAAAAAAACGGAGGAAGGAATTTCGTTCCGTTTGTGGGATGGGCCGGCCATTTTCGAAAAAAACATCACCGCCATCAGGTACGAACCTACCTACCTACCTACTCGAGTCGCAGTTCGTTCAAAGATGGAATTAAATAAAAGACATTTACGTGGGTCGAAAAAAAATAATAATAATGCAAGTACTCGTTACGTCATCATCCATACGATTTCATAATTAAACTCGTTCGACTTGACTGACTGAAATTTAAATCCACGACGTATTCGAAAAATTATTATTATTATTATTATTATTATCATTATTGTCGTTATTCTTATGGTATGATTGTTATTTCACGATTTTCCTTTGTCACAAACCCATTGGGAGAAACCTTTTTTGCTATCATTTCGTAACATTCGTTCGTTCGTTCGTTTCACGATAATGATGATTAATTAATTGATTATTTTCCACACGACGGATATATTTAACGTACGAAGAAGAATACCGAGTTTAAACATGGGATTATTATTATTATTATTATTATTATTATTATCATTATTATTAAATTCTGTATTTGGCGTGTCGTCTTATAATAGTCTTTGATAATTGAAAAAAGCCACACATTTTCGGTTACGTAATTAATTAATTTTTTTTTAATTATAGCCAAAAAAGAAAAAAAAAAAAAAAGATTGAAAAACGTTGTCGTTGCGTCGATGGAATTTAAATTGATGACGTCAGAGTTTCCAAGGGGAGGGAAAAAAACGTTTTTTTTTTTTTAAATTTGGCGGTAAAATGGCGGGGTAGAGGAGCGCGTTTTGTAAACGTTAGAAAGCGGTGGATAAAATTAAAATTTTTTAAAATTATTTATTTATTTTCACGAAATAATAATAATAATTGGAGGGGTAATGAATGAAAACGAAAAGAGAAATATGATAATAATAATAATGATGATAATTTATTGAATGGATGAGTTTGTCTCTCTCTCTCTTTGTCTTCGTTTAATTTGAGCGTTCTCAGGTTTTCGTTCGTAGGATTAATAAAAAAAAAACAAAAAAAAACTCATTTTCTTGTTTTGTAATTATTCGGCGACATAATAATAATAATAATAGTAATAATAGTAATAATAATAATAATAACAATTTTGATTTTGTTGTATATAATGACTAAATTTTTGCAAGTCCGAGTTAAATATTTTCTATGACGTCACGGGAAACGAGAGAATTTTTGTTGTTGTCGTTATTGTTGTTGTTGTCGATGTTGTTGTTGTTGTTATTGTTGTTGTTGTTGTTGTTGTTGCTGTTATTGTTGTTGTTGTCGATGTTGTTGTTGTTGTTATTGTTGTTGTTGTTGTTGTTGTTGTTGCTGTTATTGTTGTTGTTGTCGATGTTGTTGTTGTTGTTATTGTTGTTGTTGTTGTTGTTGTTGTTGCTGTTATTGTTGTTGTTGTTGTCGTTGTTGTTGACGTTGTTGTTAATGTATATGATAAAATCATTCGTCCCTGATGAAAGTTACATGCACGTGTACGTAGACAAAATATCCGGGGTCACGTAAATCCTCATCATCATCATCATTATCATTTTTTTTTTTTTTTACCTTTTCGCGTGCAAAAAAAAGGAAAAAAGGAAATGAATCCCTTCGAGATTTTCAAATTTTACATAAATCAAAAATTTAAATTTTTCGATTTTGGGTTTATTATAAAGGAGAACGTTAACGTTTTTTTTTTTCTCGTTTCTACTTCCACGGACTTAAACGTCAAAACAATATTTAAATAACGTTTTAATGTCGAAATATGATAAACCTGTAAAAAGAGGAAGAAGCAGAAGATGATAACTGATAATACGCGTCAGAATTAATTCGGGACAAAAAGAGAAAAAGATGATGTGAACGTTAATGGTTGTGACGTCAAAAAAACGATTCGATTCAAATTGGCGGGAATTTTTAAATTTGTTGTCGAACGAATGTTATTTTGTATGTCGTAGGTTTGTTAACGTAATTAAAAAAAATTCAAAATTTTTACAACAACTTTCCGGAGGAAAAGTTTTTAATTAGCCCACGTGTGGTTTTTCTTCTTATTTTTTTTTTTTTTTTTTTTTTTTTTTACTCGTGTAGGAAACTTCTAAAAGAAAAAAACGTTTCGAGACTATCTGATATAAATATATAGAAAAACACGAAAATCCTTTTAAAAGAAATCAAGTCGGAGGAAGTGTGAAAAGTTTTCGTTTGTAAAATAACACGAGTTACCAACATACAAAAAAAAAAAAAAAAAAAAAAAAACTTTTCGATTTTCTTTTTTTTTTTTCTTTTCTCTTTTCATTCGGTCACGCGAAATAAATATGTAAAATGGCGGCGACGACGGAAAAAAAAAATTTATTTGTGGTTTTTTTCAAAAAGTGGAAGAAACGCGATTTTTGTTTTGAAAATCGTTTGTCGTTTGTTTTGTAAAAATTTTTTTTACGATTACGTTAAATCTTCCCAATGTTGTAAATTATTATTATTATTATTTCTCAATCAAAACGATCGATATGTGTATCGAACAACAACAACGACAACGACAAACGATTACGACGAGTGCGACGTAATCATTGGTTGTTGAATTAAAACCAATCGCCTATTTCTTTTAACCTTTCTCGAATTAAATTTAAAAAAAAATGTCGTCTGCTAAATATAACCAATTTAAATCGTCGTCTGTATTCGTTTAAAAAAAAAATTTAACGACTTTTTCTCTCTCTCGTTCCGTTTCCGGTTTGTTACGTAATTGCAAAAAATTAAAATTAAAATTAAATTTGACGTTAAAAAAAAACGCTCCGCGTTAGTGTAATAATAATAATAATAATAACAATAAACGATACCATTAAACGAATGATTAATATTTTGAAAAAAAAAAAAGGAAGATTTCCAAAGGAAAAAATTATTTAATAACATTTAAATTCGTTACGTCATTCAAAGGAAGAAAACAAAAAGAAAAAACGATTACGAAACGTTATTATTATTATTATTATTATTATTATTATAATGCGGTCGCGAATGGATCTAACGAGTGCGTGTGCGTGTGCGTGTTTGTTTGTTTGTTTGAATGCGTAGGCGAGTGTTGTTTGTCGTACAAACGATTTACGAAACGATTCTTTGAAACACGCAAAACGTTAAGTTAAAATTTATGTAAAAATATTTAAAAAAAAAAAATGGTGAATTTTAATGGTTCAATGAAAAAGGAAAAAAAGGAAAAAAGGAAACGAAAACGAAAAAGGAAAAAAATGGCCGACAACAAACAACAACCGATGAAGTGAAAAAAAAAAAAAAAATTTTTTTTTTGTAAAAAAAGAAAAAAAATAAGTGAAGCGATTCAAGTTTTTTTGTTTACCGCAATGGCTTAAATTTTTTTCCTTTTTTCCTTTGAAAATTTTAGAAACCAACGAAAGGTTTTCTTCCTTTTCCCTTTTCTGCACAAAATTTTTTTTTTTTTTTTTTAAAAGATTTTGATTAATGTTTAAAATTCGTGATAACGAATACGCGTTTGTCGGCCATTTTTTAAAATAGAAAGAGAAAGTTTGTTGTGACGTATGAGAAATTTTTTTTTTAAACTGGAGAAATGATGAACGGTTAAAATAAATTTGATATGGTACGATTGTAAAATCCCCTTCTTCCCCTCCTCTCCCCGCCCCCTCTCTCATTTACTACTAAAAAACCGTTACATATTTTATTTGAAATTTAGATTTTTTTTTTTTCAATCGGACAATCGCCATTTTTATTTTTATTTTATGCAAATCTTTCATATATTACGGATGATGATGATATTTTTTCAATTGAAACACAAAATCGAGACGGAAGTTTAGTTTTTTTATTATTATATTTTTTCATTCATCTAGAAAATTTTTATCATAAATAAACAAACAAACACACACACACACACACGAACAAACAAACAAAAACATTCCCTCATTCACTCACTCACTCGCACCGGTACAAACAACAACAACAACAACAACAAACGTTCCGTTAATAATTGTCACGATTACGGCGCGCTTGTGTTCTTTCGATTCGATTCGATTCGATTGTCAAAATAATTTGAAAAAAAAAAATATAATTCGATATATCGATCGATATAAATTTGAGATATCTCGAAACGAATTTTAATTTTTATAAACTGGAAACGGAAATAAATTTAATTTAAATTAAATAAATTTTGTATTTTCGATTTTGATCGCCATTTTTGTTTCTTTTTCTCTCTCTTTCTCTCTCTCTCGCACGTTTTAATGTTTCGAAACTTTATTTGCGGAGGTGGTTGAGGTAGTGGTGGTGGTGGTGGTTTAATAAGAATGAAAGATAAAAATACAAACGATGATTTTTTTTTTTAATGTTGAAAAAATAACCTCGAGTAACAACAACAACAACAACTTTTTTTCGTTTACAAAATGAGTAACGACGATAACAACAACGCCTAAATACCTTTTGCCAGGTTTCTTTCTCCCACTTATGTGAGAGAGAGAAAGAGAAAGAGAGAGAGAGAGAGAGAGAGAGAAAGAGAAAGAGAAAGAGAAAGAGAGAGAGAGAGAGAGAGAGAGAGAAAGAGAAAGAGAGAGAGAGAGAGAGAGAGAAATGGCAATGAACGTTTTTTCTTTTTTTTTTTTTAACACTGACGAAAATCGGGACACATAATCCAAACGAACGATGCTAAATATAATTTATATTCCAAACACGTAAAAAAAAAAAAAACTAAAAAAAGTCGTGGAACCAGAAAAAAAAATTTTTTTTTTATTTTATGACCATTTTTAGTCATTTTTCTTTTTTTCTTTCTTTATTTTTTTCTTATTGTTTTATCGATCGTGAAATTAATAATAATAATAATAATAATAATAATCATATGAGTATAATGTGATAATGATAATGATAATAATAATACGAAAACCCTGACATCTATTTTTTTGGGACGAGTTTCACACAATTTTTTAAAAAAAAAATTGTTTTTAAAAATATTGCAAGGCCGGTAACGAAATAATAATTATCTATCTTCTGCCACGACTATGAAAGTTTTCTAAAAAGGAAGAAGGGATTTTAATTAACGATTAAAATTTACTTATTACTCTATGAAATGTCAAATATGGAAGAAAAAAAAAACATTTTTTTCTTTCTTTCTATTTTTTTCACGGCGCGCGGAATTTAATTTGAATTCAATTAAATAATAATAATAATAATAATAACAATAATAATAACAATAATAATAATAATAATAATAATAATAATAATAATAGTAATAGTAATGATAATAATAATAATGATGATGATGATGATAATAACAAAACTTTCACTTTAGAAAAAAAAAAAAAATAATTAATTAACGTTAACGATTTTTTATTCGCCATTTTGAATAAACACTTTTACTATCATTATTATTATCATTATTATTATTATTTAATTTTCCAATGTTGGGAACAAAAATTTTTATTTTTTCGATTGCTCTCGTCATCATCAAGGGGGAAGTAAAGTAAAATTGATGACAGAGTTTATGACGTCAAAATTTATTCGACGCATGTCGTTATTATTATCATTGATGGATATAAAAAAAAAAAAAAAAAAAAGGAAAATTTTATTACTTTTTTTTTTAGGGGGAAAAGTAAGGGGAGGGATTCTAACGGGGGTTTAAAAGCAACGGTTTTTTATCCCTCCTCCCCTTCCCATCCACCTTCCTATTTTGACCTTCCTCCCTCTCTCTGTTCCCCTTTCCCTCTCCTCCCTTTATTACTTTCGTTATCACTCTCGCGAATCGTATGTGGCAAAATTTTCACCTGATTAAAGTGACGTCATCATTTAAATGTTTAAATGGGTGCGTGCGTGCGTGCGTGCGTGTTTGTGATCGTTCAAGTGCGAAGGTGGAAATATTTCCTTCTAATGGTTTTTTTTTATATTTATAAAACGTAGTCCTTGATTTTTCTCATTAACAAAAACCGTAATAATAAAATGTCTTCTGCTTGAAATTATATCAAAAACAAAATGGAGGAGAAGCTTGATTTATTATTACGTTTTTTTTTTTTTTTTTTTTTTACAAAAGAAAATAAATTAAAGTTAAAGTAAAAAAAAAAAAAAACTCGTTTCTTGTAATTCGTTTCGCTCGATATTTTCTATATATAGGCACGGAACAAGTGTGGCCAACTTTAAAAAAAAAAAAATTTATTTTTTTTGTTGTTGTTTCGTTTCTTGGACAGACAAGACACAGAACACATCTTTTTTCCAACATAAACTTTTCAAAGAAAAATCATTATGATTATTCATTGTCGTGTCATTAGACGAATGAATTTCATCCTTACTTTTCTATCGTGCGCCTCAAATTTTTTATTAATTTTTTTTTTTTGGAAATCTAACGTAAAAAAAAAAAATACGCGAATGATAATAATAATAATGATGCGGGTATAATTTATTCGTGAAAGTTTCCCCCCTCCCACCTTCCCCCTTTTCGTTTCTTTTCCTTTTAAATTATTAATTAATTTTAATAAAATTGCAATTTAATATTTAAACGGTATATTATGATAATCACGTGACTCGTTTTCAAAGTCATTCGTTTTCTTTTTTTTTTTTTATCATTATTTAATTTTCACACGTTTAATAAAAATTTAATAATAATAATAATAATAATAATAATAATAATAATAATAATAATAATAATAATAATAATAATAATAATAATAAATAATTTTTTTGTGTTTTCAGATACGATGCCACGGTTTCGTAGAACAAGATTTTACACCGACTGTTACTGCCACGTGTAAAGGCGGTTACATGACCATTAAAGTATCAACGAATCAATCATTTTTCGGTGAGTGAATTTTTTTTCTTTTTTTTTTTTCCCCTGTGTAATTATCATCATCATCATCATCATCAAACGGATGATTTGATCCTTTATTATCATTATTATCAATAATCCCGTAATCCTCCTCTCTAATACTTCTTTTTGTTTTGTTTGTTTGTTTGTGTTTTGGGATTTTTTTTTTTTGTTTTTCTCTAAGCTCGAGAGGGATTACGTTTTTTCAACTCGTGTGTAAATTGATAAAAAAAAAAAAAAAAAAAATTGTTTGTGTTTGTTTTGGTCATCGCGCGAGAACGTGACGAGACAAACGCGATGAGACAAACGCATCGACCCAACAAACAAAATAAAAAAAAAATTTCATCCCAAATGATTATTATATCGGAGAATTCTCAACCGTTCGCGCCAAAAAAAAAAAATGTTTTAAAAATTACGTAATACGTTTGTCGTTTGTTCGTTTGTTTGTTTGTATAAAAAATTACGTTTGGGTTGTTAATGAGTATTACACGTTCGATTTGCGGTAATGATAGAAATTATGAAATATTTAACAAACGAATTAAATTTTATTTGTTAAAAGCGACGGAAGAAGAGACGTGGAAGAAGAAAAAATTTCAAATCGGTTGTTTCAATCGATTTAAAATCTTAAACGAAAACCTGAAATTTTTTTTTTTTTTTTTTTTTTTTTTTTTTAACGTGGAACGAGATTAATTTTTTAAAAGCCGTGTAAATAAAAAAAAAAAAAATTTTCTTATTTTCCAGGTACGATACACGCGAGAGATTATCGAACTCCAGGCTGCATGTCCAACGGTAATGGAACTCATTTAACTATTTTGGGAATAAATCTTCTCGCACCTCCAGGAACTCCAGATCACTGTGGAGTTTTAATTAACAACGTGAGTTTAATAATAATAATAATAATAATAATTAAACAGAGTGGGGGGAGGAGGGGTGGACAACAAAAGTTCGACAAAAAAAATGTCGCCGCGTGGGATTTATTTAATTAATAGTACAACTTTTTTTTTTTTTTTTTTTTTTAACGTGTCCTTATTTTTTTTTTTTTTTTTTTACTTTTTTAGTAATCGGTCGGCCATGTTTTTTTTTTTTCTCCAGGTATTTTTTTTTTGTTTGTCGTTCGGCCTTTAAAAATTATTTTCATATCGTATCCATTTTAATAACGTTCATACAATAGTTACTACTCCCACGACATTTCACGTTATATAATATTAATACGATTATAATAATAATAATAACAATAATAGTTAAACTTGAAAAATGAAAATAGAAACGCGTAACACGATCGGGTTATAATAATAATGATAATGATGATAATGATAATAATGAATTTCTCAATACCAAGTTCAAGGTTTTGAAATGAATATTTTTTTATAAAAAAAAAAAAAACGTTTAAATTTTTTTTTTTTTTTCTAAATGAAAATTCATTTCATTGTAAAAATTAAAAATCAACAACCGCCGGAAGTTCCGGTTTATTTTTTCCGGTTTTTCGGAAAAATTCAAGACCGTTCGTGGCGTTTTTATTTTAATGTCATTCGAGTGATGAGTAAATAAACTAAACGTTAGAGCGAGAGCGGGGGCGGGGGAAGATGCATTAGTAAGAAAAGCAAAAAAAAATTTCGGCGCCATTTTTAATTTTTTAAAAAAAAAAAAAAAAGCAGACGATGAGAAGTAAATAAATAAATGAAAAATGAAAAATTTAAAAAAATCGACGTGATTATTATTATTATTATTGATTACCTTGAATTTTGAATTTGAGCAATGGTATTATTATTATCATTTGGTATTAGAAGGGGAGAGAAGGGGGGAAAAGGGGAGGGGAAAAGAATTCAACCGACGTTTATTTACTTTATTTACTTTTTTTTCATTTTTTTACTCTATGAAATTTTTTCTTCCTCGTTTTTCGAGAATTTTTTTAAATTGAATATTAAAAAAGGCAACAGACCGGAAAAAATATTAATGGAACATCAAGGACGTTTATTATCATTATCATTATTATTATTATCATTATCATTATTATTATTATCATTATTATTATCATTATTATTATTACTACGTGTTAATGATATTTTGTAATTTCATTTTAGAAAATTTTAAAAAAAAAAAAAACGGTTCGACGGAGGTAAAAAAAAAAAAAGCAAAATTCGCGATGGAATTATAATAAAATACAAAATTTTTTTTTTTTTTTACTGGAATTTTGACCTCGCGATTTTGATTTGACCTCGCGAAGTTTGAGGTCGCGTAAAAAAAAAAAAAACATATGTGACGTGTTTTTTAAAGTACCTCACGTATTAAATACATTTTCAACTTGAATTTTTTCATAAAAAAAAAAAAAAAAGGATAAAGATACGTATTTTATTTTTTTTGTTTGGATAAGATACGTTTTCTCGTTACACGATTCTTTATAATTTTATTTAATCTAATTCCACGACAAAACCAAATCAAGGTTTTTAAAACGAGACGAAAATGGTAAACGACGACTACGACGACTACGACTACGGCAACCGGGGAAAAATGTGTTTTGTTTTTTTTTTTTTTTGTAAAAAGATTATCGCCGTCGTAATCGAAACATACGTTAAACAACTTTTCTTATTAACCGCGCACACACAAACACACACGCTCGCTCTCTCGCCCACCATCTTACTTCTTACATTATTATTTTCACCTTAACACATTTTTTTAAATTAAATTTAATTTATTTATTTTTTCAGAGAACAGACGAACAATCCGTACCTATAGCCGTTCGATTACATAGAACGTTAGAATTAGCAGAAGATAAATTTTACGTCATAACTTGTGGTAAAGCTGGATTTAAAAATACAAGAAACGAAACGTCCCTTGTTTCCCTAAAACTCGTTGATAAAAATCGAAAGGTCAAAGTTAACGAAGTTTTATATGGACACGAATATATATTAAGAGCGGATATTTCCAGGCCCGACGGTAATTTTTCCTTTTTTTATAATAATAATAATAACCGAATTAATAATAATAGAAGAAGAAAGTTGAAAAAAGGTCAAAACGATACGTAACGTCATCATCATCATCATTATTATCATTATTATTGATAGTAATTAAATGTTTGATTTCGTCCTTCGTCCTTCGTCATTTCCCACGTGATGTAAATACAAAGAGGAGACATGGACAGGTTTGTTGTCTTAAATCCAAGAAGAAGAAGAAACGAAAAAAAAAAAAAGACGTAGGATGAAAATGTGTGGAGAGGAGTGAGGGGGCAGGAGGGGAGGAGGAGGAAAGGGGAGGAGTGAGAAGTTCCACACCCAAAAATTCCAAAATTTTCCATGAATGAAATGAAATTTTTTTTTCTTTTTTTCCAGGTTCATACGGAATAAGAGTAAAATCGTGTTTCGCATTTAATAAAAGAAACAACAGCGTGCCATTGATCGACGAAAAAGGGTGAGATTTAATTAATTTTTAAAAACAAAACAAAACAAAAAAACATCGTCTGCTTCTTTACGAAAAGATAAAAAAAAAAAATTTAATTTATTTAAAGTTTTCGACACCGCCACCGCCACCGCCCTCACAACCACCCCCCCTCCCTCACCACCCTTTTCACTTTCACGTTAAACAAAAAAAAAGAGAAAAAAAAGATTAAATTACAATGCGAAATAAAGTAGAAAGAAAAAGAGAGAGAGAGAGAGAGAAGGGGGAAGAAAGGAGGAATTATCCTTACACACCTCTCTTCTTCTTCTTCTTCCTCTTCCTTTTTTTTTTATTCCTTTGAACTCTTTTAATGAACTAAAAGGTCAAAGTTGAAAAGTGAAGATAACAAAATAAAAAAAAAAAAAACCTTCCTTTTGTAAATTTTAATTATTATCATTATCATTATTATATTATTCGATACCGTTCTCAAAGAAGCAATCGATAACCTTTCGAATTATTATTATTATTATTATTTGATATATCTGTGGAAATTATGTGTTTCAGGTGTCCATACGATACGATGGTTATAACGCCTTTCAGATGGGATTACAACGCGAACGCCGCAGATGCAATTTTATATTCCATGTTTAGATTTCCAGAAAGTTCTCAGACTAATTTTCAATGCGACATTGCCGTTTGCAAAGGTGAGAGAGAGAGAGAGAGAGAAAGAGAGTGTCAAAAGGGAGGAAGAGAGAGTCAGAGGGAGAAAGAAAGAGAGAAAGAGAGAGTCAGAGGGAGAAAGAGAGAGAGAGAGAGATAAAATCGTTAATTTGTTTGGGTTTTTGTAGGTTCGTGTCCTGAACCCGTTTGCGACGACAATATAGAAACGTTAAACACACTGGAGGGAAGAAATTTTGGAAGTAAAGAAACAATTCCAGATCCAGACGAAGAAGGTACACTAATGGCGAGCACGAGCGTTTTCGTTTTGGAACCCGGTGCCAGTCCGTGTAAGTTTTATCATTTTCCCGTTTCCGGTCGAAACGAGAAAGGGGGGGAGAGGGGAAAAATTTCATTCGTCAAAATTTTCCGTTTTTCAGACGTGGAAGGAATATGCGAAAATTCCGGTTACCCACCATGGCTCCTGTACCTGTGCATAGCTTTCGGTTTGATGTTTTTAATAATGCTTTTGATAAACATATTCCTTTGTTCTGCAATGACGTGCGCATGCGCGAGAACGGAAGTTATTGAAAAAGAACCGAGCATAATTGAAGATTACGATCCTTATAGAAGTTGGCACGGATCTCAATACGGTTCGAGGTATGTCACATTTTAATTGTTTTCCTTTTTTTTATCGCCTACTCTAACGTCACACCCATACCTTAACCCCTCTCGCTTTTCAGGTATTCGTTGAATGGAAAACCAAACATGGGTTACACGTCGGGTGGTTCGACAATGAATTCAACGAGAAGCATATCGACGAATAGCGATCATTATGCCGTCGTGCACAACAGACCTGATAGCAGGTGAGTATACTCAATACGACAAACAAACAAACAAACGAACAAACGAACAAACAAACAAACTTTTTCTTTTATTCTCTCGGTAAACATTTCAAACATTGTTTTAAGGTATTCACCGAATCATCCTCAACACAACAGAGATCGACATCGTGGACCATCAAGCAATTACGGATCGAATTACGGTGGAAAATAAAATTTTTATCTATCGATAAATTGCCATAATAATCGAATAATATCGAAAATAAATATATCGTTAATCGAACGACCGGAAATGCGAAACAAAAAGACGAGAAAAAAAAATTATTAATAATAATAATAATTATTAGCGCCTGCATTTATTAATTATTCGTTAAGGAAAATTTATTAAGGGGACGCGAATGGGATGCTGAGACAGGAGAGGAAAGGGAAGAGAGGAGAGGAGAGGAGAGGAGGAGGATATTATGAATAATAATAATTATTAACAAATTAATTAATAATGACGGTTTTAGTTTTAAAAAGAAAATTTTTTTTCAAGGTGGTTTTATGTACTCTCCCCCCCTCCCCCCGCTCCGGCCCGGCCCCACTTCTTTTTAACATGCCCCGTGAATGTTTTCGCGTGTGTGTGTGCGTGAATGAAAAAAATAAAATTGCAATTTGTTAACATTAATCAAAGCGTTTAGGGAATGAATGAATGAATGAATGAATGATTGATTGATTGACTTATTTAGTTTTAAGCGTATAAGATAAATATGTGAACTTGTGTGTGTGCGTGTGCGTGCGTGGGTGTGTGTGAGCGCGTATGAAAAACAAATGTTAGACTGAAATTAAATTTGTATTTAATTTTTTTTTCTTATTGTGGTCTTACTAAAAATATTATTAACTATTTTATTATTATTATTATTATTATTATTATAATTATTATTTTTTATTAATAATGTTTATTTTATTGATTTTTTTAACCTTTTTCGTATTATTATTATCCAATCCCGTAAAAAGAAAAAGAAAAAAGTTAATTTGTGCTTAATAAGGAATCGTTCTCGTGCAAACAATGCAATATACAGCAGAAGACGTTTATTGTTTTGTTTACCGCGTAAAACCGTCAATGACGTCAAACAAGCGGCAAAAATCTACTGACCCGTATATGATTACTTAAATCAAAATGGCGGAACGTAGAAAATAAATAAAAATGTTTTTTTTTTTTTTTTTTTGAACTGCATTAATTGATATTGTACTTAACTTATTATTATTATTTTTTCCCGTCGTAAATAAAAATTAAAATGTTCGATTGTCACGATGGATTTTTATCCTACGACGATTCATTTAAAACGACTTCCGATTCAGTTTTATTATCGTTGCAAAAACACAATAAAATATGTCATCGATTTAGAATTGGGAAATTATTGGTATTGGGTCATGTTAAGAATAATATTAACATTATTACCGCAAACCGGTTACATTCATCCCGATGAATTTTTTCAAACCGTCGAAGTTTTTGCCGGTGAGTTAATTTGCCCCCCATATAAAAAACTCCCCTCTATTCATTAACAAATGACATTTTTATATTTTTTTCAGGTAACGTTTTTGACTTTGAAGTCTCACTCCCGTGGGAATTCAACGTAACGTTTCCTATAAGAAACGTTGCCCTTTCATACGTCACAATGCAAATCCCTTTCTCGTTATTAAAAAAATTATCCGGATTAATGGAATATTATTTAAATTCAAACCTAATAAATTCTTACACGTTATTAATCGTACCAAGACTGTCAATGTGCATCATTTCATTCGTATCAGACGTTTGCCTTTTTAAAATTTGCTATCAGTATTGTCAAAATTATAAAGAGAGACTCACCATATTTTCCAGTTCTTTTGTGTCCCTCGTTTTCATGACGAGAACATTTACAAATACAATTGAAGTCACTTGTTTTAATATTTTACTCTATTTAGTATCATCTTGTATATCGGAATCTGAAAAGGTAAGTTAACAAATTTTATTAACTAGAACAAATTTCACTCCATCTTATTTTTTTACAAAATCGACTTTCATATTGTTTTCTTTTTTTTTTTTTTTTTTTTTTTTTTAGATAAATTATCAAAATGATTTTTTAAAAGATAAATATGAACAAGCTGAAACAATATCTGATAAAGTCAAAGTGAGAAAATTGATGAAAATATTACCCAAACATTCGTTGAACAAATCCATATATATATCATTTATAACAGTTGCTGGAACATTTAATCGTCCAACATTTATATTATATGCATTGACTCCATTGTTTTATTGGTTTCAAAGAGGTTTAAATTCAAAATCGACATATTTGATCGATTTCCATATAAGAATTTTCATTTTCATTTTTTATTCCATTCCATTCATTTTGTCTTTCATTTATTTCGATTCCGTTTATTATGGTTACATAAGTTTGTCTGAAATTTTTCATTTCAACGTCGGCCCTGAAAATTTTGTCGTAACGCCATTGAATTTTATCAAATACAATATGGATTCGAATAATTTATCAAAACATGGAACTCATTCGAGATTTTTACATTTTTTAATTAACATACCATTATTATTTAACGTTTTAGGCATTTCCGGTTTGATCGTCGTTGTTAAACTTTTGTACAGGTAAATTTTCCTTTAAATTTCTTCTTTTTTTTTGTCATTCCAATATTTCTCTTTTTCTTTTTGTTTTTTGTTTTTCAGAAGCGGTTTGTCCAATTGGACTCTCATGCCAAAATCTCAAAGCATAACTGGAATGATGACGCTTTCTTTCCTACTTCCGGTTTTGGGACTTTCCATTTTTTCACATCAGGAACCAAGATTCATAATTCCGATACTTCTCCCGTTGGTTTTCCTCTATTCCCACTTGATAAAAGATTTTCAAGAGCATTGCGAATTGATCGTTCCTTTTAGAAAACTTTATCCGAAAAGGAAAAATTTCGGAGTTTTCCAATATCCGTTGAAATTCATTGAATATTTTGAAAAACTCACGGAAAACATCGACAACAGGTACAACATTAACGGAAGGTATTTGGTTAATTTGAGACAGAAAACCGTCGCGGAAACTACGAGAGATGCAAAACCACGTTCGGATTATTATTCCCACGACGACGATGGGGGACCCGTTTTTACGGACGTACCACCACCACCGGAAACGGATTCGAAAGAAGAAAAAGAAAAGAAAATGACGAAGAGAAAAAGAGAATTCGTTATGAATTTATGGTACGTGATAAATGTGGGGCTCGTCATTTTTTTCGGATTTTTTCACCAGGGTGGAATCTACGGATTGTCCAAGGATTTCGGTTGGAAAATTGCGGAAAAGCCAAAATACACGACGTATCATTTGATAACGAGTCACGTGTACACGATACCGCAACATTTGTTTTCCGTCAAACGTCATCCGAAATATAAAAATCCAAATTTTGCGACACACGAATTGGGATCTTCGGAAAATTTCGAAAACATAAACGTCAAATTGATAAACGTTTTGAAATACGGAGAAGAGAAAAGGAAAAAATTACGGAAAAATTACAGAGTTTTCTACGCTTTTCCGACGAGTCTTTACAACGAATTCAAAACGAGTCACGAATATTATAAAATGAATTACACGTATAAAATTGATAAAATATTTTTCCCACATTTGTCGACGGAAGCTTTGCCCAATTTAATTGTCAACACGTCGGATGACGGTGACGTCATAAGAATGACGACAAATATATGCGGAATATTCAATGTGTTCGATTGCGTTCCTTTACGGTATTTCATTGAATTTTTCCATCAGTTCGGATTGATATTAATAGAAATCAATATGGCGGAAAATTAATTTTCCATCTTTCTCTTTCTCTCTAATCGTGTATATAATTTTTAAAGACTGAAAAATAAAATAAGTTATTTATTTGTAATAATATGTACATCATCGTGACATTTATTTTTATTACATTTTATTCACTTTTTTGTATTATTACGTGACGTAATCACAGTTCGCCGCCATTGCGATAACGTTCAACCTTCAGTCAAGCCGTGGAAGAATCTTCGGATTCGAAAGAGTCGTTATAAATAAATTTTAAAGTTTCCAAAACGTTTTTAATCAAAGGTCTCGTTTTTTTTTCTTCCAAACATGATTGAGATAGTGTAAATATTTTCTGCGCGATTTCGGAATTCCAAAATCCAGCTTTTTTATCCAAAAGGAATTCGATGGAATCGTCGACAGCATCTTCGACGTAAGTCACCTGGAAAAAAAAAAAAAAATTTTTTTTAATATGAAATTACAAAATCGTGTTTCGACGACGAGGATTTGGTTAACGTACTAAATCACAGCCTTCTCGATTTTCATCGTAGGGTGGTAAACCCGTTAAAAGTTCTAAAAGAACGACGCCGTAACTGAAAACGTCCATTTTGACGGAAACGTCACCCCGGAAAGCTTCCGGTGCCATGTATGCAGAAGTACCGAAAACCGTGCTCGTCAACATTTTCGATTCTGTTAAATTCGGTTTGATTTTAACGAGTCCGAAATCTCCCAGCTGAAAAAAAATTATTTTCGATATAATTATTATTATTATTATTTTTCTACCCCCACGTCGCAATAAAATTGTTTTTACTTTTCCGGTTAAGCGATGATCCAGCAAAATATTTGCCGACTTGATATCTCGATGTATGAGAGGGAATTTTTTAGAATTGTGTAAAAAATTAATTCCTTCGCATACATCTAATGCAATTTCGATTCTTTTCATCCAACCGAGAGGTTTGTCCGTCAATATGGCGGAAGGACTTCCGCAATTTGAAACCATACCGTTGAGTACTTTATTAGCATCCAAACTATTACAAACACTCGGGGATCCTATTTTTATTTGTAATTTATCCAGGAGAGAACCGTTCGACATAAATTCGTAAATAAGACAATTATCATCCGTATCGCATGAAAATCCAATCAGGGGTACCAAATTCACGTGTCTGTACCTGAAAATTATTCGAACACTGCAGAAAATTTCCCAATTAAAAGTAATTCAGAGAAAGAAAAAAAATTGAATCGACTTACTCCGACAAAACTTTTATTTCATTTTCGAATTGATTTTTCAAATTGATATTTGTCATGTGTAATTTTTTCACAGCAACTTGTTTACCATTTTCCAGTTCTCCAAAATAAACAGTTCCAAAAGCTCCACTTCCTAATTTGTGACCCGTCTTAAAAAAAAAAAACCAAATTTCCATCACGAGATGATGCATAAAATTCGAGTTGTCAATTCGAAGCAGACAAAAAACATTTAAAAATTTAATAATCATTATTATTATTATTATTATTATTATTATTATTATTATTATTATTATTTGCAGATACAGAAAACCCATCTCCAATTACCTTTTACATAGGAAGGTAAAAACTCAGTTGAATTTTACTCACAAAATGTACAACTCCATCTCCATGAATACATTTTTTCAATGGAGTTTCGTTAAAATTATTCGTTACTTGTTCCAGAGTTGAATAAGGTATGTGTATTACATCACCTGACTGGAAATTCGAGTCTGGAAAATAATTTTTTTAAAAATTCATTTAAAAAATAATATTTAGAAAAATAAACATTTAAAAATTCAATTTCGATTTACCTAAGTCTTGAGTTAGAGAAGGTAATTTGACAGGAGCAGCAGGTCCTACGAGAGGCCTTTCCGGAGGTTCACCTTTAAAATATACAAAAACATGTCACACATGAACTAAAACACAAATCGAAATTGTTTGAAATAATATAAATTAAATAAATCACCTTTCAATAGTTCAACAGCTACAAATTCTGCCGCTCTGTAAAATTGTGCCTTGATTAAAATTTGTAATAGAGTATTTAAATTTGGTCTAACTTCACCACTTGTTCCCCATTCATCGAATAAAATTTCTGTACATGATTTATTTTGTTTTTCTCCAGCTGTTTGAATTAATCTAAAAGTGTTTAAAATAAGTAATGTAAAAAATACATTTACCTTTTTTAACAAAAGAAATAATAAGAAAAAAGAAAATCACTTTATGTGTTGAGGTGTATATTTAGCAACAGAGTTAAAATCGTTTGGATCTGATGGAATCATAGCCATTACTTTTTGCCAAGCATTTTCAGTATCTAGAATTTGTCCGAGTTTATAAATGGCTGCAGCTGGTAGCTTTCTTATTTCCGTATTTTCATTCATTTTTATTTAAACGTTCCAAAAATTTCATTTCACTTGAAAATAACTTTTACCGATTTAACAACTTGTTGTGTTGGCTCACAAATAGTACTTAAACGACATCATAAAACGAAAATAAACTTTTTTATCGTTTTAATAACTTTAATAACGACTATAAAATATTATTATTCAAAATTAATCCGTTGATTTAAAAATAAAAAGAAAAAAAAAAAAAAAAACTTGATTGAATTAATCACCTGTTAAGCAACAAGTGGCACCTTAGAGTAAAAGAATTTAAAAAAATTGTTTCGAAACCATAGAGATCAATAACGAACGTCGTTGCGCATCGTACAAATTTTAATTTATTATTACTCGAAAAATTAATAATTTAAATTTAAAAATAAATAAATAAGAAAAAACTAAAGAAAATATCACCCGTAATAATTATAGTAATACTAACGGATTAATGTTCCGCCATGAAATGATATCGGAAAGGCAACCTTTGAAAATGAAAAAATAAAGTAAAAATAACCGCCATTTGTTTTGTTTTCAGAAAAAGGCGGGAAAATCAAATCCGGTTTATTTTTTTATTTATCTTCGACTTATCGACTTTAAATCGATTGTTGAGTATCGATTAAAATAGGAAAATAATAAAAACGAAATCGTTTTTTTTCTTTAAATATATTTATAATTAATTAAATTATATTAATACAATTTTCTATACAAAAAAAAAAAATTAAATAAAAACAATACACCTATGATAATGATAAAATTAAAATAATAATAATAATAATTATTATTATTATTCGAATACAATTCGATCAATTACGTAATCACAATAATAATATTTATTAAAAATCATTATTATTATTATTATTATTATTATTCGCGTCATCAACACGTAATGAAAGTAAAAAATAAAAAACCATACAAACAAAATAATAATAATAATAATCAAATAATAATACATAAAAAAAAAAAAATACGCGATTGAGAAAAAACAAAAGTATAATTATTATTATTATTATTATTATTACTTTGTCATCGGTGGCTTGAATCATCAAATTTAAAATCTCATAAATATTTATTTATAAATAATAATAATAATAATAATAGTGATAATTAATATTTAATATGAGATTTCGAAACGTAATAAGCAAACTTCAATTTCATAATTATTATTATTATTATTATTATTATTATTATTATTATTATAATTATTATTATTATTATTATTAATAATAATATGTATATATACGTAATGAAATAAATTACACACTTATAAAATATTATCATTATTATTATTATTATTAAAATGTCCGAGTATAAAAAATATTATTATTCGGGAGAATTATTTTAAAAAAACGATAAAACCCGTTAAGTTTTGTTTTGTCACCAAATATTATTATTATTATTATGATTATTATTATTAATAAGCTCCGAAAAACAAGTCTTATTTTCACATTTTTATTTAGGCCTTATACTGATTATCATTATTATCATCATCGTTTACTACAAAGAAAAAAAGAAATTGTAAAAAAAAAAAAAAGTTTCCTGCATACGGTACTGACTGAAAATATGTACTATTATTATTATTATTATTATTAATTACAAATAATATTTTTTTGATAGTTCCACAAAAAAAGAAAATTAAGAAAATGTTTACGAACGTAAAACTTTCTTCAAAAAAAAAAAACATACCTGACGTCATCCCTAACCTTTTCATTAACCTTTGACCCTATCCTAAAAATAACGAACTTCTTTCCTCCACCCCCCTCCAAAAAAAAAAAAGAAAATTTTTTTCTTCCTCGATATCGTATTTTTATTTTTTATTTTATTAAAAATCCTTTGGTATTTATCATTATTATTATTATTATCATCGTTTGCGGTTTTTTTAATATTATTATTATTATTATTATTAATATTATTTACTGTCTTTGTTGTAACTTTTTAGTTTGGCATGAACTTGCATGAATTCCGGAAGTCGATTCGATGCTTCTTCCTTTTTCTCCATCTGACAAAAAAAAAAAAAAAATAATAATAATAATGAAAAAATTAGAAAGTCTTATGCAATCCATCAATAATATATGTTTTTTTCGCGGGTTAAAGGTCAGAGGTTAAATTCATTTTTTTTAAAATAAAAAGTTGGTTGGTGAAGGAAGGATCGGATGCCGCATCGCACGCACGCACGCACGCACGCACGTAACGTCCGTGAGCGAGATCAAGTGAGAAAATGAACGGTGGTCATGACGTCATGTGACACGTCACTAAGTCACGTGACGTAGTAAGTAAAATTAAAAAAACTCACGCTTTCGATCCTTCTCGCTCTTTCTTCGATGACTTTTTCCAAAAGGCTTTTATTTTGATTTTTTTCATTTTCCATTTCTTTTCTCGTCTGATGATCCTTGTGCTTTTCCAAAGCTCTCTGAAGTTCGGATTTTTGATTTAATACGTTTTTACCTCTGGAAAGAGAAAAAAAAAAAAAAAACATTTCAATAATGATGATGATGATGATGAAATAATACGTTTTTCTAAAAGACAGTAATGCATATGCGGTTGTGACAGGTTTTTTTTTTTTTTTGCTTCGATTCCAAAAGTATGAACTAAAGTCTAAGCATTTCGATCGTTGACGAGGTCAAGGTTTAAAACTCTAATCCTCCTCCGATAAAGAGAGAGAGAGACAGACGAACGGACATAGAAAGCAGCAAAGAAAGAGAAAAAGAGAGAGAAAGACAAACAGAAAAGGTTTACAATTCTAATTTTTCTGGAAAGGAAACGGAGGGAGAGAGGCAAACAGACAGGCAGACAAATAGAAAGCAACAAAAAGAGAGAGAGAGAGAGAGAGAGAGAGAGAGAGGATAACAGAGAAAGAACAACAGAAAATGAGAGAGAGACAAACAGAAATGGTTTACAATTCTAATCCTTCTAGAAAGGGCGGGAAAGAGAGAGAGAGAGAGAGAGAGAGAGAGAGACTAATAGAAAGCAACAAAGAAAGAGAGAGACTGATAAAGAACGACAAAGAAAGAGCAGCAGAAAAGAAGGAAGAGAGAGAGAGAGATAGATAGATAAAAGTAATAAGAAAGAGAGAAAGAGAGAGAATAACAGAGAAAAAGCAACAGAAAATGAGAGAGAAAGAGAGACGAAAAAGATTCATCTGTAATATCATGACGTAGTTCAAATGACGTCATAATCCCGTAACGTACTCCTACGACCGTTCGCGCCTTTTCATTTAAACGATAAATAAAAAACCTAAAAAATTCCAGAAGCTTTTATTCAAAGCAATTATTATTATTATTATTATTATTATTATTATTATTATTATTAATAGTGTTGTTAACGCGTAAAAAAAAAAAAAAAATTCTGATAATGACTTTCTAGTTCGTTAAAAAAAAAAAAAAACTTTCCATTCGGTTTTGGGTTTTTACCCTGAGGTTTATTATTTATGTAAAATAATAAATAAAATTTTTTCCTAACGAATAAAATTTTACTAAAATAATTTATTATCCCGACGCCATTTTTTTTTCTAAACAACAACTGATACATTTACGTGATTGAACATTATTAATATTATTATTATTAATATTATTATGATTTTGGCGACGTTTAAAATTAAAAAGTGATAATAATAATAATAATAACTTTCCCTTCGATTTGTTATTAATTTTTTTTCCATCCATATTTGAGGTTGACTCGCAGGCATTTTTGTAAAAAAAAAAAAAATCAACAAATATTTTCAATAAGGCCAACAATCAACAACAACAACAATGATAATAATAATAATAATAAAACGTAAAAGCAAATAAGATAATAAGTTTAAAAAAAAAAACAAACAAACACACAAAATAAAAAAAATTTGGGTTAAAAAATACAAAATAAAAACTCATTTGCCGCCGCCATGTTGTTACGTAACAGGAACGAATAGCGTGACGTTTCGCGTGACGTAATACAAAAAGTTCGTTATCGCCATTTTTTTTTTTTTCATATTTATTTATTATTATTTCGATTCGTTTTTAAATTAAATAATTCGACAAATATTTAAAAAAAAAAAAATAAATAATAATAATAAAATTTAAATCGAGAAAGCGGAAGGCGGAGGTTAGGGCGGGGGCTGGGGAAATCAGAAAAATGGCGAGAATATTTAAAAAAATAAAAATTAATCGGGAAAACGAAAGCGAAAACATTACCGGAATTAAAAATGGCGGCGGTTAACCGTAATAAATAAAATTTTCTGGGCTTTTATTTTTATTTTTACAAAATGAAGAAGGCGGTGATGTTGATGATGATGATGATGATGTTGATGATGTTGACGAGATGATAATGATGATGAAAACATAATAAAAAATTTTTTTTTAAAAAAAATACGAAATCGTTTTACGCACGTCGTTTAATATCGTTGATTGACTTGATTGAATTAAGGATCGATCGATCGCCATCAGGTGCGTATAAAAACGTTTTAAAAATAAAAAAAATTTCACTTTTATTTATGGAATCAATTACTTTCTCCCCGTCGTCTCGTATATGTCTAACCTCCTACCGCTCCTACCCCGCGTATATACGTGGCCGTTACAAAATCCAATTTAAATAAAATCCGTAACGAAGTAATAATAGTAATAATAATAATAATAATAATAAATGACTTACATTCTTTTATTAAATAACAATTCCTTGTGCAAATCTTGACGGTCTTTCGAATCCAGGCACGGATTGAAAACCTTACGGGGTAATATCAATCCCTGTGAATCGACTAATGGTCCCATTGGTAATGCCGGAGGATGCGGTATGTTATTTATTATATTTTTCTCTTGTATCTCGTCTTTCAAAGACGATGATTCTTTCAACATTAAATATCCTACGTGAAAAACAAAACAAAAGAATAAATAAATAAATAATTCAAAATGTCTATCCTATTCTATTTATCTAATCCCACGTGGGAAAACCGTTTTTGTAAAAGACGGTAAAAAAAAAAAGAAAAATGTCACGATTTTTGTTTTTTTTTTTTTTCCTTTCTTCTTCTTCAAAGCGTTACAAAATGAAAATAACAACAAAGTAAATCGACCGTGGAATCAGAAAAACAATAAATAAATAAAAATTTACTAGACCCACGTTTTTTTCTCGACGGTAAAAAAAAAACGGTAGCTTTTTTATCAATCGTATCGTACGTATTTTGACCGATAACGGTTATCAACGGTCACTTTTTTTTCTTTGCCTTTTGTCAAACGCGACCCAATAAAAAAAAAAACAAAATGGCTGACATTTTTCTCGTTTTAATTGTTTTTTAATATGTGCAAAAATATATATAAGGAAATTTAAATCAACCATAAAACAAAAGGAAAATATATATATATTATTAGTTCGACTCGAATAAAAAATGGCGGAACTAAAAGGACAGAAAAAAAAAAAAAAAAGAAAAAAAATTATTTACCGACGGCAAATTTTCGCCCCACCCCCCACTCTCGTTTTCCCTTCCCTTCCCTTCGACCTACCCACACCAGGGCGTGAGGCGGGGGGAGGGAAATTAAGGGATAAATGTAAAATGATGGCGTGAAATTAAATTTTAAAAAAAATAACCGTCGATTTGTTACGCATTGTTATTTACACGACTCGGAATATTTTGATTTATTTTTATTTACACGTCTTTTTTTTTTGACATTTTCACCGTAATCAAAATGTCGTACCATTAATGTCGTTTAATTATATATAGAATAAAAAAAATTACGTGGCGCGTTCGGATAATGATGATCTCGTATGACAAACAAAAAAATTTTTTTTTTTTTAATTTTAAATATGGCGCGTCGAGTAAAAAAAAATTTTTTTTTCTTTTTCTTCTGTTACGACATATTCGGTGCTAATGGAATTACGTAATCCATAATTATTCCTCCTCCTTCCTTTTAAGCGGAAGAAAATTAAAAATAAAATAAAAATAAAACGAATGCATTATGAGTAATTAATTAATTGTGATTTTGAAATATGTGAAATTTTTATCTAGTTCCACGACTACGCAAAAAAAAAAAAAAAAAACATTAATTGTTAATAATAATAATAATTTATTTGACGGTGTAATGTTTTTTTTTTTTTTTTTTTTTTTTTACCGAGTAAAGCAATAATAATGAGAGAAGTAAAATGAGAGAAACAATGGGAGGAAAAGGGGGTAGGGAGAGAGAGGGAGGAAGGTGAGGATTGAAAAAGGAGAGAAAATACGAAAATGAATGGAAAGAAAGCGTGACGTGATGATGATAAAATATCGTCGTAATTTGTACAAAGTCATTAAGTTGTTTTTTTTTTTTGCACCTGATTCGTTTATTATATTGACATATCGAAACCTGAATTCCTGTCGGAATTAAAATTTAAGGAATTTTATTTCTCTCTCTCTCTCTCTCTCTATCTGCCTTCTCGTCTTCCTTTCTCTCTCTTTCCGCCTGTTTTTCTCCCTTTTCCTTTCTGCCTGTTTAATTGTCATTCTCTCTCTGTCTCTCTTTCTTTCTGTTTCTACTCGTTTGCCTTTCTCTCTCTTTTTGCTTCTGCCTGTTTGTCTTTGTCTCTCTCTCTCTCTTTCTGCTTGTTTATCTTTCTTTCTCTTTCCCTTTCCGCCTGTTTATCTTTCTCTCACTCTCTTTCTCTTTCTGCCTGTTTGTCTATATTTTATTTCTCTCTCTCTCTCTCTTTCTCTTTCTACACCTCTATTTTCTGTCTCTTTTTAATTTGCTCTAAATTTTTCTTTTTCTACACAACTTGCCAATTTGACACACCGAATAAATTTTAAATTCAATAATTTTTTAATTTTTTTTTCTTCGATATATTAAATTAAATTAAATTAAATTAAATTTTTTACATTTTACGATTTAATTACTCTATGACTTATTGTTTATCACACTTTCATCTTATGTGACGTAACGAAAACGTTAATTACGTTCACTTTTTTATTAATAATAATTATTATTATAATTATTCGGATACGAAAACGATAAAAAATATATATATATTTACATCATTTCTTTTCTTTTTTTTTATAATCATCCTCTTCCTTCTCATCTACTACCCATTCTCTCTCTCTCTAATTTTTTTTTTTTTTTTTTTTTTAGTCAGTCATTCTTTAAGGTCTCACAACAAACCACGACTAAAAAATTTAATTTTTTAATTAAAACAACTTTTTTTTTTTTTTTTTTAGTTGACTAAAAAGTATTGAAAAATTTGAAATAAAATATGTAGGACATACGACGGTGACGTCACCACCATTTATTAAAAAAAAAAAAAAAACAAAAATGCGAGCAGAAGACGGTAAACAAAAAAAAAAAAAAGGATTTAATAGTGGTTGTTAAAGGGGTTGTAAATACCAAATAATCAAATACGACCGGCCACACCCTTCGGAAATTCACATACGACCCGCATCAATTATTTAATTTCATAGAGTAAATCGATATTTTCGATTTATATAAAACAATAACTTCCGGTTAATATATATATATATAAATTATTAAAATATCATCAACGATGGTATTGAAATTGATAAATGAAATTGACAGGGGTTGTTAACATTCGAAACGCGAAAGTTTTATAAATTGTTTCGAAACATTTTTTTTTTCCATATCCATTTCCGTTTCCGTTTTTTCAAATCATCTTATCTATTTCCACGTTACGGTAATTTAAAAACGAAACAAAACAAATTATAGATCATTTGTTTTCTCCCCCACCCTCCGATTTACATCGTTTCTTAAAACTTTTTTTTCTTTTTCTTTTCTGCAACCACTTTAAAAAAAAATTCTTTTCGTTTTCATTTTCATTTTCTAAATCGAATCGAATTCTATTTACACTTTTTGATTAAAGAAAATTTTTTTTTTTTTTATTTTCGATAATAAATTCTTTGATTTTACTCATTATTCGAAAAACAATAAAAAAAAAAAAACGTTTCAAAAACATTTGTTCATTATTATTATTGTTATTATTATCATTATCATCATCATCATTATTATTATTATTATTATTATTATTTTAAAAAAAATTTTTTTTCCTTTTTTTTCCTTTTCATTTAGTTCTAATGCGCGTAAATTATTGCCACGCATTTTTTTTTTTTTTTTTAATAAAAAATTTGAATAACAAAACAAAGAAAAACAACAAAAAAAAAAACAGTAATAATAATAATGATAATAATAATAATAATAATAATAATTTTTTTAACGCGTAAATTTTTTTTTTTTTTTTTTTCAATTCAATTCAATTCAAATTAATTACGTCTTATTTGTTTTTTTGTTTTTCTTCGTATTCGCGTATTCGATAAAAGACGAAACAAACGACGAAACAAACAAACGAAAATATCGTACCTAATAATAATAATAATAATAATAAGAAGAAGAAGAAGAAGAAGAATAAGGAGAAGAAGAAAAATTACAGTAACGCAAATAAAGAACGTTCAATAACAATTTCGAATACAAAAAAAAAAAAAAATAAAAGTAATGATAAATTTTAAAAATGGCCGCTTCCAAATCAAACCGCAGGCAAAAAAAACCATAAATGGAAAACAAAAAACGCAAAACAAAAATCTGACACGATAATACTTCTGACAAGAGTATTATTACCTACTCGCTCGCAAATAATAATAATAATAATAATAATAATAATAATAATAATAATTAATAATATTAATAATAATAATAATAATAAACGATTTTCTCGATGATGAGTAGTAAATTGAAAAAAAAAAAAAAAAAAAAAAAAAAAAACGTTTAGGTACGAACAAAACAATAAAAAATTATTTAAATATTACCAAGAGAGAGAGAGAGAGAAAGAGAGAAGGGGGGAGAAAGAGAGAGAAAGAAAATATACAGGTGCAAAACGTAATAAATGTAATTTAATATACCTGAATAATCGTTTGCTATTTATGATTATAAAAAAAAAAAAATATTTTTTCTGCTACGATAAATGATTCACTCTCAAATCCCACTCGCTCGACTCACAAAAATAAAATCGTAAATACGTTAACGTTTGTAAGATTTTCCTTCTTTTAACTTCGATATATCGAATCGTATCGAAAATAATCGTTTTAACGACACGAATTAAAAAAAAAAAAAAAAAATAGAAATCACGTCATCGAAACGACATTGAATTTATTTTTTATTTTTTATTTTTTTTGTAAAAAAATTTTTTCTCCTTTTTCAACCGGAACTTAATCGCATTTTAATAAATTTTTATATTACATTTTACATTTCCGGTTAAGTGAAAAAAGAAATTTTTGGCGGGAAAATTTCAAATTTGTTTTAAAATATAAACAAACATAAAAATAAATAAATAAAAATCTTCGAAAGTAATTTAAAGTTATTAATAAACGACTTTTTCCACGACGACGACGACGTCGTTTTTTTAAAAAAAAAAAAAAAGTCGTGGCAATAGTTTTTTTCCTTTTACTCTTTTTTTCGTTTTTAACTAAACGTTACCCGAGGGGTAACCACGATAGTAAAACAAATCGAATTACCAAAGTTGGCAAAAATAAATAATTTCGAAAGTTAAAAAAAAAAAAAAATAATAATAATAATTTTTGAACTTGAGGTCACATAAAAAATGGAAAAAAAAAAAAAAAATTAAAAGAAAAGGAAATAAATCAAAGGTCCGACAAAGGAAATCATTTTTTTTCCTAGCGAAAGATGAAGAATGTTTTGCAATATATATATATATATAAACTTTAAATTTCGAAATATTTTTTTTTTTTTTTTCTGATTTGAATATTAATTCAAATTGTTTGTTGTTGTTGTTCATTTTTTTTGTTAATAAAATATTTGTTTGTTTTCTCTATGAGATTTTTTTTTTTCCAATATTCAATTAAAAAATAATTTTGTGAAATAATAATAATAATAATAAAAAAATTCTCATTCTCACGACGATGACGATGACGAGAATATTTTTTTTTTTTAATTCGTAATCGGTTTCTGATACATACCATTATTATTATTATTATTTAACCTTATTTTTTAATAATAATAATAATAATAATAAATTACGTAACGACTCCTTGTTCAAATAATTTAATTAACGTATGGGAAAAATAAGTTGGATCATCGAATAATGAAAAAAAATTTTTTTTTTTTTTTTTTTTTTTACACACGAGAGTTAAAAAGTTTTTTAAATAATAACAAAAATCATCGAAAAAATTAAAAAACTTTTAATTATATCATTATCATTATTATTATTATTTTTAAAAAGTTATACGATGCTTAAATAACAGCGTAGGAAAAATCAAAATGGCGTCAGATTTTTTTTTAGAAATTTTCCTCGCGAGAAAAAATTTTTTTTTACAATGTTTTAAATTGAAATTGGGATTTTTCGCACGACCTTGAACACTATCAGTCACATCCGTTGATTGTTTGTTTATATACATATTGTTGATAGAATAAATTTCAGTTGATTTTAATTTTTAAAAAAAATTTCCATAGAGTAACAACAACAACAACAACAAAGAGGACGGAAAATAAAATAGCAGAAAATAGCAAAAAAAAAAGAAAAAATTCCACGCGAATTTGTTTGTTTGTTTGTTCGTTTTTTACGTAACCCTTCATTTAATTCTATACGACACGATAAATTTTTAGCAGAAGACGAACGACATTTAAATAAATAAAAATTCACGCGTACGAAAAAAAGAGTAAAAGTTGAAGTAGTAATGATAATAATAATAATAATAATAAATGATTTTTGTTTCTTACCTGATTTTGTTTCTTCTTCAAATTCCTTCCGTAAATCCGTCAAATTTTCGATTCCTTCCTGAAAAAAATAAATAAATAAATAATTTCGAGTCGTCAAACGAGTGAGAATATTAATAATAATAATAATAATAATAATAATAATAAGTTAACTCATGTGAGGCTATATTTCAAGGATCAATAAAAATAAAATAAAAAATTATTTATTAATTTAAAATAATATTATTATTAATGATGATGATGATAAAAACAACAACAACAACAACAAACGAACATGAAAACATAACAACTTTTTATTTATTTATTTATTGATTTTGCTGTTATTATTAATATTTAATTATTTTTTTAATATTAATTAATTATTTCATCATCATCATTTTTTATTTTATTATTGAATTTATTGATTTGTATAAAAGTTGATTTTTAATATAAAAAAAAACCGGAAATTGTTTTTTTTTTCTAAATAAAAAAAATCACGTGTCAACAGGTAAAAAAACAAATTGGTTAACGTTCGCGCGACGATTTAAATGGTTTTTTATAAATAATAATAATAATAATAATAATAATGAAAAACAGGATTTCGTTAAATAGTTAAATTATTATTATTATTATCAAGCGAAATTTTTCTTTCCTTTTCCGTCGATTGCGTTTACATCAGAAGCCGGAAAAAACAAAAAAAAAAAATTCGGAAAAGAAAAATGCGATGTTTCTATCTAAAGCTCCCCTCCTCCCCCAACAAACTCATTCAAATAATAGAAAACATGGAATGGATTGTCCTAAAAATAAAATATTCAATTCACCTCCTCCTTTTCCTCCCCATTCATTCAATCATTCATTCATTCATCATTGCAAACTCTTGCAAAAACTATGAGATTAAATATAAAAGCATTTCCGTTTTCCTCTTTTTCCATTTTTTTTTTTTAACTAAGCGGGGGGTCAACTTATTCTTATTTACCCCTCTCACTCCACCATCTTTTAAAAACGTGTGCACGTGCATATGTGCAAAAAATAAAAATGGCGGTCAAAATGTCATTATTTGATTTTTAAAAAAATTTTACGCTGTCGTACGGTAGTAGCCGTTTAAAAAAAATTTATTATTATTATTTAACGCGTATTAACTCGTGAGAAATCATTTCGACACTCCAGAACAAACACACGAACAAACAAACGAACAAACGAAGGAACAAACGAAAGAACAAACGACACCTAAAACTTTTTTTTTTAATATTATTTTGAAACGATGAAATAAAATAAAATTTGTACGACAAAAAAAAACATTTGAATTTCGTTTGTCGTTTGCCGTTTGTTGTCAATGTCCGCGACACCGAATTCTCTCTCTTTAATAAAAACAAAACCGAAGCGTGTCGATTAATTTGTTTGTTTGTTTTTTGTATTTACCGTTTTCAATTATAAAAAAAAAACCGAAAAAATTATTGTTATGTACGGGTCGTGGTCATCGTTTTTGTTTTAACAATTACAAACGTCGGTTTTTTATGACGGCTTCGCAATTCGACAAACGGTACTATTCGCAAAAACTAGCGAACAAACAAACAAACAACGTTTGAAAAAAAAAAAAATTATTCGAAACATATCATTAACCGTTTTCGTATATATAAAGAAAAAACCACGTAAACTGCAACCGAATCGAATAAAACAAAAAAATTTTATCAATTTATTATTATTATTATCGTTATTATCATCGTGTTTTTTTTGGCTTCTTCTGATTTTACAATGTCACGTCGTTTCAAACATGAAAAAACTAATTTTTTACCGGAGGAGAGAGGGGAGGGAAAGGAGGGGGAATAAAAGACAAACAAAAATTTTCATTCATTCAAAGGTAAACAATGATAAGACGTGTTGTTGTTGTTGTTGTTAACCTTAATGGCGGACTCATCGTCTTTACCTTTTTTTTTTTTTTTTTCTCCCTTCTCTACAAATATTTAAGGTATTCGATTGTTATCACACCGTTATCACTTCCCGACGTCTTGATAATATTTATAAACTTTAACAATACTTTAAAGATTTTAACCAAACCGTTTCCGTGATAAGAAAAAACCTTCGCCTCCGCCCTCCGCCCCATCGAATTCCTAATCGTCGGGGTAACAAATAAAATTAAACAACTTGGTGCCACGACGAATTTTTTTAAACAAGTCAGTCGGTGATTTTATTCCACGACTAGAATTTCAATAGGAAAAAAAAATTAAATTAAATTATGACAGACCGGAATTAAAAAAAAACAAACAACGAAAATTTGTTTTCGGCAAATGGTCTTAATAATAATGATGATGATGATGGTAATGGTGATGATGATAATGATGATGATGATGATGATGATAATTAAAATCGTTTTGCTCCGATTCTTGTCTAGGCTTACATAAATTAACAGCTTCCATGTGTGACCGACCGACCGACCGACCGCTGCTACCACTTTTTTTTTTTTTTTTTTTTTGTTCACTCGACCGTTACGGATATGTCAACTTCCTATAAATCTATTAAATCCTTCTTCCCCTCTTTTTCTTTCTTTTTTTCCCCCTTTGATTCACTAACAATTACTATTAATTTAAATTCATCCTCATTTAAAAAAAAAAAAAAATTTAATAACAGTAATAATAATAATAATAATAACATAATCATCATCATCGTGATTGTCATTGAGGAAGGACGAATAAAATAATACCGTTAATATATATAAAAATCAAATTGAAATTTTTTTCATACTCATTATTATTATTATTAGATTTTTCTTTCCACACCTGAAATTTTCTTTTTGTCGGGGAAGAAGAAAAATAAGAAGAAGAGTCAAGAATAACCTTGTAAAAACCTACGATTTTGTTTTCCTTTACCATCCCTTAATAATCCCATCGTGATTATAATAATTTATTTATATTTTCTTCTGCCACGAAAATTTTTTTTTTTTATTTACATTTCGTAAAAGTGCGTGTTTTAAGTATCGTTATTATTATTATTATTATTATCATCATCATTAACCCGTTCATCTATTAATGTGTTTTTCTTTTTCTTCTTCCTTCTACTTCTATTCATATATGCACGTCCGACTCTACGTTAATTATTATACTTTCTCGTTTGCATCTCGTTAATACATTTAAAATTCTCTTCCGATGAAAAAAAAAAAAAAGAGAGAGGAAGACAGAAAGAGAGGAGAGAGAGAGAGAGAGAGAGAGAGAGAGAGAGAGAGAGAAATTTTAGTCAAATTTATTTTTTTCCTCAAAAAAAAATCAGTCATTTATTTTTTATTTTTTTTATTAATATTTATTTATTCCCGTTAGTATTCTCTCTCTTTATCTCTCTCATTCTCTCTCTCTCTCTCTCTCTCTCTCTCTCTCTCTCACATGGCTACCACATTATTTTTAATAATAATAATAATAATAATAATAATAATAATAATAATAATAATAATAATAATAATAATATTTAAACGAACGAAAAAAAAAAAACAAAAAACAAAAACATAATCGATCAATTTGAAATCGAAGGTTTTTACGTTTTGTTTTATACGTTTTTTGGGGGGCCTTTTGTAATCGCCTTGAAAATTATTATTATTATTATTATTATTATTATTATTTTCGAGATTTTGTTGTTGTTTTTAAACAAAACAATTTAAATTATTTGTTTTACATATTTTTAATGTAAACAACGAAAGTAGGAACCAAAGAGTTTTTTTGTCTACAGTTAATAACGAACATAATCACTCAAATGATTTTTCCCTCTTTTTTCCTTCAAATGTTAACCTTTGACGTCATCACACGTTTAAGAACACAAAAAAAAGGACGAAGAGGAAAAAATCCGATCGGTCATTTATTAACAATCCAACAATCATTGACAAAATAATATATAGAGACGAGAAAATTATTTCGTTTTTGTATTGTATGTAGAGTAAAATGGTTTTTTGATGATAATGATGATGATGATGATTAAGAAAACAGAGAGAGAGAGAGAGAGAGAAAAAGAGAGAAAGAGAGAGAGGGATAGAATCTTTTTTTTTTTTTTTTTGAATTAAACACATTGTGAGATAGAAGATGATTCAAGCTCAAGTTATTTCCATACCTGAAACCTTGCCTGGAATGATCATACCATAATCACAACACCTCATATCAATTCTCATTTATCACTAAAAACCTACAAAAGTACCAAAACAAAATAATAATAATAATTTTTTTTTATTTTCCCAGTCGAAATTAAAATGTCATCATCATCATCATCATCCTCGGTTTACTTTCGAGCGAGAGAAAGAAAGAAAATGAAAACATTTTCCCTTTCCCCGTCTCTCCCCACACTTCCTTCCTCCCTGATTGATTGATTGAAAGTGTGTGTGTGTATGTTATTAAAATTCA
Source organism: Pediculus humanus corporis (assembly GCF_000006295.1). Classification (NCBI taxonomy): domain Eukaryota; kingdom Metazoa; phylum Arthropoda; class Insecta; order Psocodea; family Pediculidae; genus Pediculus; species Pediculus humanus. The sequence continues at coordinate 410,730 of NW_002987157.1, read as the reverse complement.
AAAATCGTCCATTGTTTTCTTTTTTTTTCATTATTCCAGTAAAAAAAAAAAAAAAAAAAAAAAAACCAGGAAATCCATTTCAACAAATTTCCTAAAAAAAAGAAAAATCCTTTTTTTTTTTTTTGTGGGTCACACAACATATAAAACTTCCGCCATATTAAAAAAAAAAAAAAATTCGATTGAAATTTATTTTGTTTATTTTCCGCGTGTATTTTTTTTCCGGGGAGGAAAGGGGGGTTAAACGCCGCTTCGAACAAACAAACAAACAAACAAACAAACTCTTTCGAATCGGAAGAAAACGTAAAAAAAAAAAATTACCATAAACGGTAAAAAAAAAAAGCAAAAAAAGACCGGAAATACGCGGTTAGAAATGGCTTTTTGAACCTGTGGAAATAAAAAGTTTACCAGGAAATTATCCGGCGGTTTTTTAAATGTCGTTTTTTTTTTTTTTATTTCGTTTTTCATTTAATTATTTTCACGCCACAACACAAACTTGTCATATAAACACACCAATGATGCCAAAAACCGAATTATTGCAATAAAACTCCACCATCTTTCTCTCTCTCTCTCTCTCTCTCTCTCTCTCTCTCTCTCTCTCCTCTCTTTCTCTCTGTCTTTCTCTCTACGGTCGGTTATAAGTATTAAGAAAATAAAACGATGGAATTTTATTATTATTATTATTATTATTATTATTTCGAAAGCGACGCGGTTCACAAATGACACCAACAATTTATAGTTTTTAACGTTAAATAGAAAAAATAACTACTCGCACCGACATTTTCCGGTGCTACGTCATGAAAAGACAATAAAATTAAATACTATCGAATCGCCACCCCCCTCACCACCACCACCACCATCATCACCATCACCATCACCAGCTCCATCACCATCAAAACCACCACTCATCGATACCCTTAACTTTGACCCTTACAAATTTCGTAAATCTCTCGTAAATCTTATGCTACCGCATTACATTCTACGATTATTATTATTATTATTATTATTATTATTATTATTATTATTATTATTACAACAAAAAACTGAAGAAGGTGGCAATTAATCACGTCGAAGGTTCATAAATAATTTTCGTTCAGGTGTGAAGAATTCACGTTAATGTTATTAAAAAAAATTACGTAAAATTTAACGAAAAAAAAAAAAATTTTTTTTTTTTTTTTATTAATGACGTGACGTAAATTAATAACTAATTAATAATAATTAATAATTTAAAAAATTCTTTCGCTATGAATAATTCCTAATATATATACCTGTACCTGAGGTGCGTGCCAAACAGGTAGATGAAGTCAAAAGAAAAAAAAAAAAATTATAATGAAAATGATAATGATAAAACTTACGAAATATTTTTTTAAAAATAAATTATCAAAACGGAAACGGAAACAACAACAACAAAATAACCGCGACAAACAATAATTTAACCGAAATGAAAATAAAATTAACGAATAACGTTCAAAAACAACGAGAACAACAACAACAACAAACAACAAACAACCAACCAGTGTAAAAGTAAAAGAAAAACTAAACAACACAAACGACGACGACTCGTGAAATGCGCAACTCATATGTCTCTCTCTCTCTTTTCTTCTTCTCGCGCTCTCTTTATCTGACCCATACAAACACACACACTCTCTCTCTCTCTCTCTTTTTTGCTTTTTACTCTCTTGGTTCAAGTTCAGTGAGTTGTAAACATGGGCCATTAGTCTCTCTCTCTCTCTCTCTCTCTCTCTCTTTCTTTCTCTCATCTTGTCTATCATAGATTAATATCATTAGGCTACGATACCCACAGGAGGACAATTCGAAAAGGAGGAGAGGGGAGGGGAGGGGCGGTCATCGTTATGTTATGCGCATTATAATTATTGGCATCGTTTAATAAGAACGCGAACTAAAAAAAAAAAAAAAAAAAAAAATGGCGGAAAAGGAATTTTTTAAATTATTATTTCTTTATTTACAAAAGATTTCGATGATGATTATTAAGGTTCCCATTCCAAGAGGAGGACCATGGAAGGAAATGAAATATTTAGAAGGTGATGCCAGAAAGAAAAAAAAAAAAATGAAACGAAACCTCGGGCATGATCATTCCAGAACGTGAGAGATAATAAATGAGAAGAAGAATGAAAATGATAAAAGGTAATTTTTTGTTAGCGGTCCAGATGACGAGATGAGATGCTGACGAGTATCATCATCATCATCATCTTCAGATATAAATTTTTTTCCGGATTTTCAACGTTGGGAGCCCACCCGATTTTCAAAACGGGTAAACGGATATTCCCCTTAATAGGGAAACCGTAACAAAAAAAAAAAAAAAAAAAAAAAATATTTTGGATAAAAGAAAGACCGACGATAAGAGATCTGAGTTGTGAGAGGACATCGCTGGAGTCACCACACGCACACACACACACGCGAGAATTTTAGATTAGCGGTCGACGATAGGCACATCACCGGAAAACTCCTGGGAAAACAAAAAAAAAAAAAAAAAAAAAATCAAGTATACGAGCGTATACGAGTAAAGAAGAGTCGTATGCGTGTGTAAGTAAAGAATAATAATAATGATAACTAAATTTACGAGAGAACTAAATCATGCCCCCCAAGACATAATAACATAACTAACGGAATTTAAATTAGTAATTGTCGGGGAAAGGGGGGGAAGTTATGATGATTAGGATAATTTTTTTTTTTAGTCATGCATGGATAGCAGATTGCGCAGAATCTTCTTTTTTATTTTTTTTTTCGAAAAATCCCGGGTCACCGCCACTACCACCACCACCACCACCACCACCGCCGCCATCACCATCACTACAAAAAGAACCTTAATTTAGTTAAGTCAAATGATCTCACCCCTCCCCCCAACACTCCTACTTCCCTTTTCTTTTCCGTTTAAAAAAAAAAAAAAAAGTCACCGCATAAAAATAAATAAATGAATAAAATAAAATAAAATAAAATAAAAATTTGTAGTTAAAAAAAATATTATTATTATTAACTACTACCTAATAATAATAATAATAATAATAATAATAATAATAATAAAAATCCCGTTACATCCAATTTCAGTTGGTTTTTTTTTTGTTATTCGATTTACTACTACGTCATCAGTTCTTTGAAATCATCGACATTTTTACCTTTTCCTCCATGAGACTTTTTTACTATCAAAGGGTATCACCCCCCCCTTCACCCCTATCATAATAATAATATATTTGGTTATTATAATAACAAATAAAATTATTAAAACGATTTCGTATCGATGATTTGTGGTTGTTGTTGTTGTCGAAAACAAAAAGAAAACTTGGGAAAATTTTCATTTTTAAAACGAAAAAAAAAACGAATTAATAACGATCGTTAATTGACATCGAGACAATCATCTTACACACGTGTAATCAACGTGTAATCACAAAACAACTCTTAATTATTATTAAATCTTTAAAAAAAAAAAAAAAAAATTATAGCAAAACGAAAGAAATTTTCTCTTTTTCTTTTTGTCTAAACGTCATTTTTTTCTCATTTGCTAAGAAATTATGGGGCCTTCGTT
>NW_002987157.1:398065-407172 GCF_000006295.1 Pediculus humanus corporis | reverse complement strand
AAAAAAAAAAAAAAAAATACACATAAATATATATTAAATTTATCCGGTGAAAACCTTAAATTATTTTTAACGACGATTAGTAGTATAAATCTTTTTAAAAAAAAAAAAAATCTAACGAGAACGTTTCCCCCCCTTTTCCCCCTTCCCCCTCTTAATGGTTGTCGGTTGGTTGGTTGTTCCTTCGTAATAATTTCATTACCGACAAACGTTTGTTTGTTAATCATCTTCAAACTAATTTTTTTTTTTTTTAGATTACAATTTTCCTCTTTAAAGCAGAAGACAAATCACAAAAAGAAAAGTAAAAACATTTCACATACGTGTGGACAACAAACACGTGGATAAAATTACACGTATTTATTATCACCATCATTATTATTATTCGTCATCTTTTGTAATTTTAACGTCCTTCTTTCCTTTTTTTTTTTTTGTTTTAACAAACAAACAAACTCAATTAATTAACGGAAAAAAAAAAATGTCGACGGTTATAAAATTAACAAAAAGAAAGCTTTAAAATTTTTTCTAAATACACTTCCACTCGTAATTCATTACTTATGTCAGTTTAAATAAATAAAAGGAAGGAAATTACTTAATGATAATAATAAAAACAAACAAACAAAACAATAACAAAAATTTTTTGTCGGGGGAGCCCCTCTTTTTTTTTTTATAATTACGATTGTCGTTTACCTAATTACACGTTTAAAATGTCGTCGGCTACCGTCGTTAAACATTTACAACAACAACAAAAAAAATGAAAGTGAAATTATTAAAATTTTTTTTCTTTTCTTTTCTTTTTTCCCTTTCGACCTCAACAACAACAACAACCAAACCCCAATTACCTTTACTTGTAACGATGATAATAATAATAATAATAATAATAATAATAATAATAATAATAATTAATAAAATAAAAAAAAATTCGGGTCAATGAAGCGATTAGAAAAAAAAAAAAAAACGTCAACGAACTAGGAAGAAATAAATAAATTTAAAATTTTTATTATCATCGAATTAAAATCAAACTAATAACAAATTTAACCGATTGCCGTAAAAATAATAATGATAATGATAATAATAATAATAATAATAATAATAATAATAATAATAATAATGATCATATTTTCGATTCATAAATTTTATTTAAAGTCATTTATAATGTAAATTACGAACGAACGTGACGTCAAAAGAGAGTATCATCTCTAATTTTTTTTTTTTTTTTTTTTTTTTTTTACGGGGGGCGGTGGGGGGAATTACATAATCACGATCGAATAGTATAGTGATAGTATAGTGAAGATTTCTTATCAATTTACGCTAGAATAAAATCAATAATACACGAAATTATCATGTGATAAGAGATTCGAAACAAACAAAAGAAAAATTGGACCGAGTACAAATTTTTTTTGTTTACATCGTGAAAAAAAAAACATGGACGACGATAATTACGGGTGGTAAATACTAGAGAAAAAAAAAACATTCGTAAAATAAAATAACTAATCATAATAAATAAATAAATAAAAACGTTTAAAAAAAAAGAACAAATTCGAAAACGACGTGAGAGAGAGAGAGAGAGAGAGATAAATTCATTTAATTTTCCTTTCTCTAAATAATAATTTTTGTTTGATGCCAAAAACTGCGAAATCACAACTTTCACTTTTTTTTTTTATATTTATTTATAAAAATAAATTGTTATTGAATTTATTTAAAATAACTTAAATTAGTTAAAATTAGTTTTCGTTTAACGTTTACAACCCTTCAACTCGCACGAAACGTCATAATTTCGTGACGTCATATTTTAAATGGCGGGTAAACATTTCCGTTCTTTTCCGCGTATTATGTTTTAAATATTATAAAATGAAAATTATCACGATCGATACGATCGATCGATTTATTATCGATACGAATTCATTCAATAAATAAATAAAACGATTCGTTGAAATTTATTTATTTATCGGTTAAAATCGATGATACCGAACGTTTATTTTTTTTTTTTTTGCAATGTCATTAAATAAAAAAACCGGAAGTTATTTATTACAATATAAAAAAAAAAAAAGTGAAAATCGTAGGGAGACGAAAAAATGTCTACATTACTTTATTTTCACAATAATAATAATATTTTTTCGCGCGTGAAAAAAAAACTTTTCAAGTAAGTTATTATTAGTCGAATCATAAACTATTAACAGGGGGAGGAAAAGTGACGTAATAATGTAAAATTACATCAGAAAAATAACCGACGACGATTTCTGAACGCGGTCGGCGGAAAAATTTTGTTTTGTTTTCGTCTCGTTGCTTATTCATTAAACCTCACCAATTAAAAAAATACGTTAAATTCGTTTGAAAATATTAGAACGCTTATAACACGCTTATAATAATAACACGTTTTTTTTTTTAAATTATAATAAAAATATTTACGCGTTCGTGATGAATTATAAGAATTTGTTTTTTTATTCAATTTATAAAATATCAAATGTTAAAATTATTTTTAAATAATCATTATTTCATCGTTTAAAAAGGTTACCATTTATAAATGGTTATTTGGCATTTGAATGCGCATCCATATTGGAATTTAAATAATTTTTTGTTTAGTCTAAAATGAAACAAAAAGGACTAGACTAAGCAAATAAAAGAAAAGAAAACAAAACAAAACAAAACGAATAAAAGAACCATTAATATAAAATAAACGATAAAAACTAACAATTTCGACATTAAAAACTTTTATAAGGGCTTGAAAATACCTGAAATTTACAATCGAATTTCAAAAAAAAACAAGACAAATTCCACAAACAAAATTCATTATTATTATTATTATTATTATCATCTCTTTAAAACTTGAATTTCTCATACTTTTCTTTTGTGAAAAAAAAAAAAATTAACCCCTGACAAAACAAATTGAATTAAATGTAATTTGATATTAATATACTTTATGATTTACTTTAAGATTTAAAACCTGTGACCCAAAAAAGAAAAAAGTTTTTTTAATCCTCATCTAAAACTTTTAAACAAAAAAAAAAAAAACCAAGAGTTATTATTATTATTATTATTATTATTATTATTATTATTTTTTTTTTTTTTAATGCTAAAAATTATTAATAAATTTTATTATCAGGTGTGTGAAATATTAATAACCTTGTTCGCATTAAAAAGGTTATTGTTATAAGTTATTACATAACAAACATTTATAATGTAATTTATGTATTTTCTCTTAAATAAAAAAAAAGAAAAAACATTTATTATTATTATTATTATTATTTTATATTTTGTAATTTGATAACTTTAATAACAATACCTTTTTTTTAAATTTTTCCCTTTTTAATACAAATCGTTAAAATCTTTTGAAAATAAAATGATATTTTATCCATTAAAAAAAACTATTTTCAAATTTTTTGTTTATAACTTCATTCGAAATTATAAAATATGAGATAGACATTTTTTTTTTTTATTATTCAAACATTTCGATTACAAATTTAAAAAAAACCAAATTAGACTCAATTCAAATGTTTTGAAAGAAAACAATTTTTTATGTATGTGTGGGTGAAAATAAATTATTTATAAAATTTATCGATAAAACAGATTATTTACAAAAAAAAAAAAAAAAAAAAAAAAAAAAAACTTTCGAATGAATGATTGAAATTAAACATCATCACACATGATAAATATCATAACTTGACGAATAATTTCCTTTCTCATTCTTTCTTTTAATACCAACAACATAAATTTTTTAATTTTTGGCAACAATAATTCTTATCGAGTATAAAAGACTATCAAATATTAATAATAATAATAGTACATGTCACATAAAACTGGTTTTTTTTTTAAACGAATAAAAATGTCAACGACAAACAATTGACCCAGTGACAAATAATAATAATAATAATAATAGAAACTTACCAATTCCGTCATTTTAATAAAATATATTTATTATTCATTCATCCAAATTGATAATGTAATAACTAATTAATCAAGTATTACATAAAATTTGAAAAAAAAAAAAAAAATTAATTTTTTAAAATGAGTCATTTTTTTTTTTTTTTATGTTAATGAATTGCATCATATTTTTTTTAAATTATTATTTCTTTTTCAAACGGTATACAATTAATAATAATTATGTAAATAGTAAAAAAAACTTTTAATGTACATATATTTTTAATTTTTCATAAGCAGAAAGTAAAAATAAATAAATAAATAAGTGAGTGAGTGAGTAAATGAAAGAAAATCGATAAACCGTTAAAAATCAAAACCGGGCGTTTATATATATATATATATATGTGTAACGAACGCCAAAAAAATTTCAATTTTTTTAAAGAAATAATTATTTATTAATATCTCATCTTTATATAAATATTTTTTAATTTCATATTAAATTTAATAAATAAATAATTAAAAAGAATGTACGTTATTCATTAAAAAAAAAAAAAACTTTTTTACTTAAAGAAAAAAATTCATAACGGAAAATAAATATTACCTTATTAAATAACTCCATCATTTTCCTTTTTATATTAAAACTAACTCGAACTCGCGTGAAAAATAATTATTAAAATGAGGAAGAGGGTAAAAATTTAAAAAAAAAAAAACCATAATTAAGCAAAAAAAAAAACTTGAAAATTTAACGTAGCATCGTATTAGACCGAATAATAATAATTCACCATCATCCCTAAAAACATTTCACAAAATGCGAGATTTCGCGAGACACGAAATCAATGATTTCATCATCCTTTCATAACCTTTTTTTCTTATCTTTTAGGCGCCATTTTTTTTTTTTAATAAAACCTGTTGCTTTTAAAAACAATCTGCAAATTTTTTCTTTTAAACCTATCATATTATTTATAGATAATTTCATTTGTAAAATTAATTTTACGTTAAATTATTTATTCAATTTAAGGAGATGAAAATAAAATTTTGTCATTAATGTTAACATATCATTTTCTTTTTGTTATTTTTAAAAAGAATTGAATATTACTATAGTTAAAAAAAAACTTTTTGAAGTTTTAGTTTTGTGGAAACAAAATGTTTAATTATACTTTTGTGACGTTTTAATCTCTCTTTATAAATGTTGTGTTATTGTAAATAATTTTAAAAATGTGTGAACTAATTTTCAAAAAAAATACTAATCAGATCAAATAAGTTTCTGCTCTATTTATTCGAGTATTTGTTTTACTCATAATCAACTCACAATTTATCAGAAAAAGTAAATAAAAGTAAATTTATTTCTTAAACCTGTGATGGCAAAAGTAAATAAATGTAAATTTATTTCTTAAACCTGTGATCAATGCAAATTGAACAAACTAAAATTTAAATAAATGATATCTATCAGTATCTTCATCATTTTAACAATGCACATTCATATCGAAGGAATCAAATAATATTATTATCAACGGAATCATAAAACATAATCATTCGAACAAACAAACAAAAAGAACAAATTTATATAAGTTAGCAACAATTCCCATCATTTTCATCACAAATGTTTCATCGAAAATCAATTAAGAACAAATTATAACAAAATATCGAAACATAATTTCACAACAAACAAAATAATTTTTTTTAAAAAAAGGAGGACTTGTAATAAGAATTAATAAATAAATATAAGTATTAATTCCTCTTTCTGTATTATTTATTTATTTATTTATATTATTTTATCATATTTAGTTTTTATTTTATAATTTTTATATATATATATATATATATTTTGCAATCGTTTTTAATTTTTGCCGCTACTTTTTTTATTTTAAATTTTAATTATTTATTTATTTATATTAAAACTCAGAACTGTTATACAAAAATTAAAAAAAAAAAATTAATTAATTAAAATTATTTCACATAATCATTTCATTAATAAAAAAAAAAATTATAAATCATTTCATTTTGTAAAACTTAAAAAAAAATCAAAAAATCAAAATCAAACCGTTTCTCCTTAAATTTATTTAAATATTCCTACTAAAATTTATTAAATAAATAAATAAATAAATGAATTTTTTTCTTTTTTTTCTTTTTTCTCCAATTACTTTTAAATAATCAATCACTTCTACCTATCGTTTATTACAATAATAATAATAATATTGATAATTCCATTTATTATTATTATAATCACTTATTATTAACATTACTATTATTATTATTTATCATTTAATACATAAGATATATATATATATATATATATATTTATTAATATTATTATTATTATTTAATTAAATTCATCATTTTGAAATTAAGGCAAATTTTTAAAACATTATCATTATTATTATTATTATTATTATTATTATTATTATTATTATTATTATTATTATTATTATTAGCGGCATTAACTATCTAATTGCTGAATCACCAAAAATTTTACAAAAAAAAAAAAAAAAAAAAAAACAACACATAATGCATAATATTTTCTTTCCTTCTTTCTTTCTTTCTTTTACAAATTATCATTGTTATTAATTTAATAAAGTGTTTGTTTTATCACGCACAAAATGGCGGCGATTCTCTTCCCTTTTTTACCAATGATGATAATGATGATGACAATAATAATTATAAAGAAAACAATTAATTTTTTTTTTTTTTTTTTACAATATTTAATTCATTTTTGTTTTTTTTTTATATACATATTTAAATGTATGCGTGTATACATGTGTGTGTGTGTGTTTGTGTTTATACTAGTAAAAAAAATCACTTTTTTTGTTTTGTTTTGTTTTCCTCTTCATCGTTGTTTACTCTTTACACACTAACTTCAAATTAAAAAAAAAAAAAAAAATAATCCGATAATGATAATAATAAAAAATAAAAAAATTTTTTTTCCCCTTCCTTCCTCCTTCCTCCTTCTTCTTCTTTTTCTATCTCTGTTCTTGTGACCGCACACACAATCAATCAATCAATCAATCAATCAATAACGAAATCAACCCTGTAATTAAATATACAAAAAAATAATTAATAAAAAACATTGTCTTGTTTATACATATACATTTCATTAGAGATAAAGAGTAGCAGAAGACAAAAGTAACCAAGGGATATAAGGGATTATCGATCAAATAAAAACCGATTCGGTTTCAAAATGGCTGAAGAAATGGTTGGTGAAAGTGACGACAAGATGAAAAAAACTCCGGGGATTCTAACGAAAAAACCCGGGAATACGAATCGATTTAAATTGAGATTTTCCAAAAGTTGGGAAATCGGTCGATCGGATTTGTATTATCCAAAATTTCTCAAATTTTTGGGTGGGTAAAAGTTACTACATGTTATCATCATTATCATTATTATTTTTTTTCCGTTTCGTGCTCTTTCAGAACCTGTCGTAACGTCAAAATTCTATTCCGGTCACGACATTTTAAAACCCGAAGACGAAGAATCCATATGATTGATACTGGAAGAAATAAATCGGGAAATGTCAAAAGGACCGAGAGAAAAATACGAGGAACCCATTTTGGAAAGTCATAAGTATTAATTTGGACATGGGTAACCACGCGAACAAGCACAAGCACCTCGATCTGACTTTAAAACTTCGTTTCAGGTACGGTTGGTTTCAACAAAAATTTTACGAACCGAGTCCGTATAGAGCATTCGTACATTTTCCGAAAAAAACATCGGAAATGGTGAAAATTCAAAACCTATTGGATAACGACGAAAAAGCAAATCGTACCTATTATCAAATGAAAGAAAAAAATAATAAAAAAAATTTAGGTTGAGAAAAAATAAAACCTTTTGCTTACCTCTTTATTATTATTATTTTTTCCCAAACTTAAAATTCCATTTTTGTTGTTGTTGTTATTATTATTATTATTAATTATTAATTAATTAATTAATTAATTAATTTTTCTTCTCTCAGGTGAGTTCGCTGTATTCGGTAAATCCGTGATTGGGTGCACCCAAACGTAAAACACCGACCGATCTATCTTTCGATGCCGTTACCAAATCTATTTTTTTTTTTTTTTTTTTTTTTTTGAAAATTAATTCCACGATTAAGTAAAACATTATTTAAATGACAATTTAAATGCTTTTTTCCCCCCGTAACCTTTGACCTTTGTTGCGAAAATAAATAAATAATTTGACATCGATGTTTAAAAGGATACATTCATCGTACGGTGATATATCCAAGTCTTGTATGTCACCCTTGTGAGTAAAAACGGAACCTAAATAATGATGATGATCCGGATATCGTCTGTACCTTCTTAAAACTCCATCTTCGCATCCGGAATACAAAGTCGAACCGTTGCTCGTATACCTTGAAAAAAAAAAAAAAATCAATTATTATTATGCGTTAAGAAGATAAGGAAAGAGAGAGAAAGAGAGAGAGGGAGAAACCTTAATTTCCATATGGGCATATCTTTCTGTTCTTTGAGATGTTCCTGAACTCCGGCATCGGGTATGTAAGCGGAAACCATTTCACCACCGCTCATAATCACACCTGAAATTTAAAAAATTTATTTAATTAAATTCATAAATATTTCTCTCTCTCTCTCTCTCTCTCTCTCTCTCTCTCTCTCATTTTAAACTCACTGTAAAAACCATCTTCAGCTGCCATATTATACGGTTCGGGTGTCGGACAAATCGTGTTGATTTGATGGCCGGCAACATAACTATGCACCACTCTTCCATCCAGTGTGGATACTTTAACAGTTCCATCGCTACCGGCTGTGAGAAGTGTCGATTGACCGTTCGACCACGGCCACGAGATGTGAAGGAACGTCACGTCCCTTATTATTCCATTGTGTAACTGTTGCAGGAGAGTTGGAGAAGAAAAAGAAAAAGAATTATAAACAGACAAACAGATCCTCAAGGAGAATTAAAAAAAAAAAAAAAAAATCTCTTATTATTACATCGTGTACGAAATCTAATGGAAGAGGCATTCGTAAATCGAGTAACGTAAGGCCCTTTCCATTCACGGCCACGGACACGGCCATGTTCGGACATAACGGGTCCGTTGCTAAACCGGTTCGATCTCGACCGGAAAAAGCACAATTATCGTATGCTAAAAGTTGTTGTCCCCGTTCGACATCGACCACAGCCAATCGTCTTGCCGTTGTTGCTGCCAGTATCTGGAAAATATCATCATCATCATCATTATTATTATTATTACGACCCGTACATATGCATTCACTCCGATTGTTTTCAACCTTGTAGAAATCGAATATAGA
>NW_002987157.1:395605-397875 GCF_000006295.1 Pediculus humanus corporis | reverse complement strand
GCGATTAGTCGAAGGTAAAAACAAACGCGACAAACAACAAACAAACAAACAAACAAATTTTTTTTCCAAATAATTTGACTCTCGAGACTTTTATTAAAAACGCATTCGTATGGATTCGAATTATTAGCTCTTAATTAAATGTAAATAATAAATCTTCGTTTTCCAAATACATTAATAATAATAATAATAATAATAATAATAATAATAATAATAATAATAATAGTATAAATAAAAACTTTTAGCATCGTTAACGATGTCAATTTCCATGGATTTCGAAAACATATATATATATTAATGAGGCAAAGTTTTTTCGACGCACGATTTTTTTTATTATTTTTTTTTCGAGAATGTTCTTCTTACCCTCGATCCATCCGATGTAAATCTAACGGCGTTAACGTGTCTTGCCAACGTCATCGTTGTTATCTGGTAACACATTAACAAATCCAATCTCATGGCAGAATATAAATTCACTTTACCATCATATCCACCTGAGCAAAACAAATATCGATCCTGAAAAAAAAAAAAAAAAAAAAAATATTTACTCTAATTATTATTATTATCATCATCATTCGTAATCACTACGATTCGTTCTTAATGTTTTAGTCGGATTTATTCCAGGTTTTTAACCCCCCTCTCCCTCCGATCCCTAAGGAATATCAATCAGATGATTCTGCACGACTGCATCGTCTTGTTATGACTTATGACGTCACAACAATTATCGTAACTCTCTCACTGACACCATCTTATACGATTGTTATTATTATTATTATTAATCGTATCGTTTCTGACTTATTTATTTATTTTCAAACACACGTGGACGCATCAATTTCCACGTGTTCGTTTCATTAAGTAATATAAATGCGTATAATAATATTAAAGCGAGATGGATGTGATGACGTTAAGTTTAAAAACCCACACGGGTACCATTTTGAAAATGAAACATATCATCAAAATTATAATTTTAAATAAATAAAACAAAAGGAATGTACTAGAAAAAATTTTTTTTTTTTTTTTTTTGTTTAAACCGTGAAATCAGTGCAAATACAAAATTGATAACACATGATGAAAATATATATATGAGTAACCCTGATGAACAATAATTAGATAATTGTTTCACAATAATTATTGTAACTTTTTCTTCTTTTTCTACTTCTTCTTTTACTTCCAATAACATTTTCTTCAATTAATAAATTAAGAGTTAAAAAAAAAAAAAAAAAAAACTATTTGCAATTGTAAAAACATAATTAATAAAGTTTTTATGTTTTTAAAAAGTTTCTTACATGTTCGATTACTAAACCCATGAACACATAAATTGTAGATTTTCCTTAATTTATCCACAACAAACATTTAATAATTATTCTTATTATGTTAATAAATGAATTATTACAACTCTAAAAAGATTTTAAAAATGAAAATTACAAAAAAAAAAAAAAAAAGCAACAATGGGGAATAAAATAAAATGGCAACATTATTAATAAAATATCGACAAAGTGATTTTGTTAAATAAAATAACAAATGCATGGCCGAATGTTATTTTTCACTCAATTTCAATTGTAATTTATAAAAATGTGTATCCTTGTTAAGTTTTTATTTTAAGAAATACATAATTAATAATTTATTTATTGTTAATAACATATTTACAATAAGGGAAAACGACTGAAACAAAAAGATCATCTAAACAAAAGCCAAGCTGTAAAAGTCGAATAACAATAATTTTTTAATTTTTTTTTACTGAGTTATAACTAGACTCATAAAAAATTTTATGCTGTTCAGTTACAGTACATCAATTTATAACTAGTAAAAGTTAAATGATTAAAAAAAAAAAAAAAAAAAAAAAGTATGCAATACTTACTTTGGGACTGAATGCAACACCACGAACACTTTGTTGGTGATATTTAAGAAACCTAGGTTTTCCTTCCTGTTGCATTTTCCTTAAATTATTTTTCCTTTTTTTAAAAAATTAAAATTTCCTTTTTTGAAAAAAAAAAAAAAAAAAGGCCTCAAAATTAAATCAAGTGGCAGTGATTAAATTAATTTTTTTTTTTTTTTTTAAAAAAAATTATTTCCTAAATATTTTTTTGCGCATACATAAATAAATGTGTATGTATGTACAAACAGGTATATGTACAATATATATATATATAATTATTATAATGACTAAATAAGTAATCAATCAAAGGCTCCTTTTCACTTTTTCAAAATTGCCTTTTTGTCAAATTGTTTGTTGGTAAAAAAAAATTTTTTTTTTTTTTTTTTTTTTTTTCGGTTTT
>NW_002987157.1:354732-394641 GCF_000006295.1 Pediculus humanus corporis | reverse complement strand
AAAAAATGGTTTCGAGATGTAAAAAAAAAACCAAGTAAACAAATTAAATGTGTATTAATAGATTGAAACTCGAAATCATTCCAAAAAACAAAAACTTTTTTTTTTTTTCCATATTTTATAATTAAATAACTTATTTTTTAAACAATTAATTAATTAATTATGTTTTACCTAATTGATAAGTAATATAATTAAGAAAAATTTAATTATTGTTTTAAAAAAAATAACTTTTTTCCTTTTGAAATTTTATTCGTAACTTTAATTAAATTTTTTTTTTTTTTTTTTATTATTTAATTTATTTGTTTTATTTTTATTATCTTTTTATATTATTTATTTATTTATTTTTTTTTAATAATCACATAAAAAAAAAAAAAAAAAATAAAAGAAATTAAAAAAAAAAAACATACAAAGATCGTTGACCCTCAACAAGCAAGGTCGCTCAGGAAAGTTAAATCAAAGGATTTCCAGCTGATCGGAAAAACAATAAATTATACACATCATTTCTTTTGATAATTATGTAAAACTAAATAAAAATTTTATTATTTACAATTAAAAAAAAAAAAAAATGGGTTCGAAAAAACATCGTCGTTAAATTAAATTTCATATAATTAACCAAAGAAATAATAAGTTGTATGTAAAGAAATTTTCGAGTTTGATGTAACATAAACGAATAATTATTTGGTAAATATGGGAAGGGTTGTCAGGGTTTTAACCTGACCTAGGGAATTTTATTTTTTTTACCTCGATTTTTTTCGAAATATTTTATTAATAAAAACTTTGTTCGTTTTAATTATAATTTTTAACTTTTTTGGCCCCCTTAATTAATTTTTTTTTTTTTTTTTTTTTTTTTAAATTATAACTTTCCCGATTAAAATTCCAAGAACGCCAATAATAATAATAACCACAACCCCCACAACCCATTTTAAAAAAAAAAAAAAAAAAAAAAAAACCAAAAAAAAAAAATTAAATTATATATTGATGTTTAATTCTAACTATAAAAATTCGCCATATTAGTACTTATTATACGTCTATGAAATTTTTAAAATTTCCGATAGGGGCGCTATTAACGTCATAGTATTTAGTTATGAAAGGAAGAAAAAAAAAAAAAAAAAAAAAACAAGTTACGCGTTACACTGCAATATGATGTATTCAGTTTTTAAAAAAATTTAAATTTTTTTTTTTTTTTTTTGTAAAATAAATTATTTAATTTTTTTTTTTTTACATAACGTGTAATTATTTAATTATTTAATTCGTAGTAATTATTTATTTATTTATTTATTTTCGAAATCGCATTACGATCATTTGTATTTAAATAAAAAAAAAAATTTATCAAAAAATATCACATATATATATATATATATATATATTTATTTTTAATAACGTAAATTTAATTAATTAATTAATTTTTGTTTTTTTTTTTAACGTTTAATTTAATTAAAATTTTATGTTAAAGTTATTATTATTATTCTTTTTTAAATTTTATTTTATTAATATTATTTAAATTAAGCAATTGTCCGTTAAGTTTAACATAAAAATTTTTTTATGAATATTTTTGATATGAAAATTAAATTTTAATGAAAGGACTGTTTTTTTTTTTTTTTTAAATTTTCATAAAAATGTGGAAATGTTAAATTTTTTTTTTTTAATTGGGGAGGGGAATAAAGAAAAATTAAATTTTTAATTATTAATAATAATAATAATTTATTTTAATTCTTTAGAATTGTGTCTGTGTTATCAAAAAAAAAAAATCACGTGGATTTAAATCTTTAATACCAAAATGGCGGAATCATTGGAATGTGAAAATAGTGAAAATTTAGAAACCGATAAAGGAGATTCAATTATAACGAGTAAAACGTTAGATTTTGATAGTAACACGACAAATCAAAGTTTTTCTCCCGAAGGATCTGTGGTAATTAAAAATATTATTATTATTATTATTTAAAATTTTCTTTTAAATCCTAAATTTTTTCTTCTTAACCTTTTCAAAAAGTATTTTGACACTTGTCAAAAAAAAAAAAAAACGTGACGTCGACAGTTTATATAGTCAGTCAAATATAATTTAATTTTATGTCTTTTTACCGTTTATTTTTGTTACAAATAATTATTTTAAAATGATTGTTTTAGGTTGCATCACCATCGATTGAAAGTTTTTCAACTCTACCAGAGGGAGAAGCAAGTTTAAACCTGAGCGAAGATATGCATGATTTGGTAGTTAAAATAGATAGTCCTGAAAAACATTTTGATTTATTAGATACATATATAACATTCAGAGTGACAACAAAAACGACAAGACCTGAATTTAAAACGAATAATTATTGCGTCAAGAGAAGATATAATGATTTTGTATGGTTGAGACAAAATCTTGTCGCTGAATATCCAACACATTTTGTGCCTGTATGTATTTAACCATATCTTGTTTGATAATTTAAAAAAAAAAAACTAATCAGAATTGATAATAATGATAATTTTTCAGCCTTTACCAGTAAAGCACAGTTTGATAGAACAATTAGATCGATATGGAAAAGAATTTGTCAACACGAGAATGACTGGACTTCAATCGTTTTTATTTAGGCTAGTCAAACATCCAATATTAAGTTGTTCTACTGGATTTAGAATATTTTTGACTGCAACAAATGAGGTAAATAAAACTACTTTTTAAAAAAAAATTTTTTTTAGATTTAATATGCTAATTTAATTATGTTGTTTTTGTATTAAACAGACGAATTTTTATCAAACTTCTTTGTAATTCAATTTAAATGTTTTTTTTTTTTTAGACATCTAATATATGCTAATGACGATAAATAATGGCCTCCCTTTTTATTTTTTACTTAAAACAATTTTTAAAAAACAAATGTCGACATTATTTTGTCGTTTTAGTTTTTTCCTTTGTTAAATGTTTGTCTGAAATTTTATCGTTTAAGTGTAAGAAACAACAACAAATTATCACTCACGTGACGTTTTTATTAACAAATAATAATAATAATAATAATTTTGTTTAAATTAAAATTAAAGCATCATTTATTATTACCATTGTTATTGTCATTGTTATTATTTATCTGTTTTTTTTTTTTTTTTTTTGCGCCAGGAATTTCAAAGACACAAAAAATTCACGGCTAGTAGTTTATTGTCGAAAGTTTCCGATTCCATAAATAATTTGTCGACGATGTACATCGAAGCGAGACGTTCTCCAGAATTAAATAAACTCAATGAATATTTGACTCTTCTCCCGGATAAATTATCTCACATTTGTAAAATATCCCAAAGGATACACAAAGAGAGAACGGGTGCGTTGGGAATTAATTATACATTTAAATGTAACAATTAAACGTGATGACGTCATTATCGTACCGGAAATGTCTTCTTCCTCTTCTTCGTCTTGGAGATATTTTAAATTTTCTATTTTTTTTGTTTTTGTTTTTCATCAGAGGAATTTTCGGATTTGACAGAACTCAAATCGATATTTCAATATTGGGCGGGTTCGGAAAGCGATTTAACGGATCCACTTTGCGAAATGGCAAATGCGATTGACAAAACAAGACAAAGCCTTCAAAACGTTCTTCTCAATAATGAAAATTTTGTTTTAATTCAAGTAAGTGTGCGTGTGTGAGAGAGAGAGATAGAGAGAGAGAGTTTTTAAATGGTTGTCGTCCGAGACGTCAGTCATTTCCGGAAAAACATAATGAGATTTTTTAAATATTTTTTTTTTTTTGCAGCCTATTAAAGAATATTTATTATATATCGATGCAATAAAAGAAGCCTTGGACAATAGAGACAATATAGAAATAAATTATCTTTATCAATTGGACAATTTGCAAAGGAAAAGATTGGAAAAGGAAGAATTGGAAGCGGAAGCCATCGATCGTAACATATTAAAATCATGGGCAAAATCATCGATCGAAACGAGAAATGAAAAATTGGAAAAATTAAATCAAATAATACCGCAATATCAACAACAAGTCGAAGTATATATATATAAATTTTTCTAAATCAAAATACATTAATTGTTTAACAAAAATACATTCACGGTTGATTTGTTTGTTTTCGCAGGAAGCTCGTGACAAGTTAGAAATAGCAAATGAAAATATAAGATCCGATTTGGAAAGGTGGAATCAAGAGAAAAAAATTGAATTGAAAAAAATATTGATTAATTTTGCAGAATTGCACATAAGTCATTACGAACAGGTGACAATTATAATAATAATAATAATAAAGAATCTGTCGTGGGGGAAACCCCCCTACATACGGATTGATAAATTTTGTTATTTTATTTTATTTTACAGTGTCTTCGAGCATGGACGGAAGTAGATTTACAAAATCCAGGTAGCAAACGTTCGACCAATCAGAAAATAAATTCTAATCAAGGATCTCAAACCACGTCATAAGTACAATCAATACTACTACCCATTATTCGATAATGAATTTAAAAAAATTTGCAATAATCATTTGACTGCCGATTTTATTACTATTATTATTATTATGGTTTTTTTTTTTCGTTGTTATTGCTATTTATATAATAATATTACCGAAGTGAAAAATTTGAAAAAACAAAAGATCTGATAGTTTATAATTGTTTTTAGTCGTTAAAAAGAAAAATCGTTTAATCCGTCTTTGTCGAATCTTATACATTCCAATGAGTATTTTGGTACAAACGAAAATTTATTGATTTATGTATTTCGTTCAGTATTTAAGTATTTGCATTTAAATGAAAAATTTTTTCGAATTATTTTGCGCGGTTGCATTTTATAATAATTAAGTTTTGGAAAAAAAAAAAAAAAGTAAAATGTTAAATAAACTTTCACGGGGAAGATTATTAATACAGTTTGAATTTGCACGTATCTTTATATTTATTTATTTATTTAAATAATTTAAAAATGTGGCTTTTTTTTCTTTTAGTTTGTTTTTTTTGTGCCAATTGATTTTTTTTTGGTATTACTCGTGCCATAAAAGTAATAAATTGGAAAAAAAATGGCGTTAGTATATAATGAGTTATTATATAATTTTTTGCTAGTCATTTTTACGTTTTATGAAATTTTGAAATTTTTTTCCCGGTTTGTTTTTTGAAAAATAGAATTTGCAAATACCGTTGTTGCCCCCCCCCTTCCCGCCACATTCACAACTCCTCGTGTTGGAAAGTTTTATAATAGTTTTTGTTATGAAAATTTTTGGTGTAAATAATAGTGTTATTATTGATAGGTTGTTATAAAATTTTATGACGTCATAAAATTTCATTTAAAATGTTTAAATAAGGGTGTATACCCTTTACACACACACTACGCAATAATTGATTTATATAATATATATATATATATATTGAAAATAATATAAATCTGTTCAACGCACGTTTGAATAATTTTTTTTTAATTGCGCACAATCGATTTTTGTAATAAAGATTCGTTAAAATTGATAATAATAATAATAATAATAACTATAATAATATTAATAAAAATTATTCAAAATAATTTATTATTATTATTATTTTTTTTTAACGGTCGTTAACCAAAAAAAAAAAGGCGAGCTTCCCATAAATGAATAATTTTTGTATGGCTTTTTTTTTTTTTTTTAAATATCGATTATATTTTTTATTTCCGGTAATTATTATTATTATTTATGAATTTAATATATTATTTAAAAGGGAATTATTTAAATTATAAAATGCAACCATTAAAAAAATAAAAAATTTAATTTTTTTTGTTGAAAAATTAAAAATATGTATACTCTCTGAATTTAATATTATTATTATTATTAATATTATTATTAACTATTGCTTAAAAATTTTTTGTTTTTGTTTTTTTTTTTTTATTTATTGTAAAATCATCTTTTTTTTTGTTCATTATAAATATATATAATATATAAATATTGTTATATTAAAAAAATAAAAATTTACTTACTTTACACATTTATTGTTTTTCTTTTTTGTTGAAATATATATATTTCATAACAAAATTTTTTTTTTTAAAATTTATTCTTCAATTCGAATGTGTTACCTCTTGCAAAACCTGTAAACAAAAAGAAATATTAATAAATAATAATAATAATTAAGGAAAACATCATTTGTTTATAATTAATTTTAATTTAGATTATACAACAAAAAAAAATTAGTTTGTAATAATAATTAACACAAACCTTTTACACACTAAGGTCAATTTAGGGTTAATTTTTGTTGAGTTAAATCAGTCACGAAATGATTTTAAAAATTACCGGACAAAATCATGTAAAAAAAAAAAAATCATGATGATGATGATGATGATGATGGAAAAACTTGCACGCAATACCAAGTTAATGTAAAGACAAATTTAATCATGGATAAATAATCAACGTGATACTACGTGATTGATCACACCACGTAAAATAACATAAAAAAGGTTGAAAAACTACATTTATAACTAATAATAATAATAATAATCGAAAATTATTAATAAATTAATCGATTTGTTTGTTTAAATTTAACGTACGATAGGGAAAACCAAACAAAATTTTTATTTTAATTTGTTTAAAAATCGTATAAAATAAATTAAATATCAAATGTAATAATATTAAATATTTAACGGGTTTAAAATAAAACAAACGATTATTTTACACAAAACGAATGTTTTTAAATAATAAAAGAAAAACGAAAAGAAAAAAAATGTACAAACACACGCACACTCACGCGAACGTTACGCGCCATTTTGTAAACAACAAAACCCTAACGGACAAAATTGTAAGTTGAGGGTTGTAAAGGAAATTTGTTTTTTTCAAAGTTGGCAACACCGTCCGCTTTACTGTTTGGACGTGTTGAACAGATTTTTTGATAAAATTAACAAAAAAGTTGATTGAAAGATTTCGTCGTTAAAGTTTTAAGTTTTTTTTGTTTCTTTTAAATTCGTTTTAATCGTTGATGTTAAAATAATAAAACTATATGAAAAAGTAATGAAAAGAAAATATCATACATTCACGATAAGGGAAAAGGAGGGGATACAAAAAAAAAAAAAAAAAAAGTAAAATTTTAGATTGTGGGTCAAAAAAAGAGAAAGATTAAATAACGCCAACAGGATAAAGCAAGAGGGAAAAAGAAACGTTTTCCAGTGCCGCCATCTTTCTTTTTTTTTTTTTTACATCATTTCCATATTATTATCGTGAAGGGGAAAATTTGTGTTTTACAAAATTTTTATATTATTTATAATTGATTTTATTTTATGCAATTATAATAATAATTTATTATAATTAATAAAAACTCGTTATATATATATATATATTATATCGTACGCGTTTTCGTATAATTCATTTAATTATGTGTTTATTGTGCATAGTGTGTAAAACTTATTCTAAAAAATTTTTAACGTTAATAAAAAGTTTTCGGTGTTATAATGTTTTAATACGTGATGGAATTTTATACAATTTCATAAAATATTTTGCTTTTTCCCCATTAAATAATTTATTATTTTCGATTTGAATAAAACACACATATAATGATACAAATCCGTTAATGTAATATAATTATTACTTATTGTCGTGTGTGATATTAAATTTAAAAAAATCGAACGACTTAAAAAAACCGTTACGAATTAAAATTTAATTTAAAAAAAAGAATTTTTTATTTTAAAATGATAAATATAAATAACTGATATCGAAGTGTTTACGTCGTCGTTTTTGTGTTTGTCGTCATCATCATTATTTTATCATATTATTTCATCATATTATTTTTATTTAGTGAAAAAAAATATGCCCTGGAAAAAAAAGTAAGTTTTTTTTTTTTTTTTTATCAAAATTTAATTCAAACTAATATTATTTTTTTTTTTTTACGTTAAGTTTTATTGTATACGAATATGTAAATGATAACGAAAGGAAATGAAAATTCCTCGTGCTTACAAACACACACACAAACAAACAAGTACACAAACAAGCAAACACACACACTCACACAAACAAACAAGTACACACAACACACACACACACACACTTACACACACAAGCAAACACACACACACAAACACACACAAATAACCAACACACACACTTACATTTACACACAAACAACCAACACACAACACACACACACTTACACATTCAAATACAAACAAACACACAGAAGCAAACACACACACACTTACACAAACAACCAACACACACACTTACACACCCAAACAAACAAGCACACACAACACTCACACACTTACACATACAAATACAAACAAACACACAGAAGCAAACACACACACTTACACAAACAACCAACACACACACACAAACAAACAAGCACACACAACACACACTTAAATAATTAATCAAACACCCACACACACATTCAAACACAAAATTTTTCCTTTTTTTTCTCACTTTCGTGTGTGTTAAAATTATTAATTACTTAAAAGGTAATAATTACATATTTATATTCGAATTAAAATAAAATTTGTAAAAAAAAAAATTTTTTTTCAGTCTTGTAATATATTTTTAGATTTTTTTTTTTTTTTTAGTATTTTAATGAGTTAAAAACATGAAAAAAAAATATAAGAAAAAATATGTTTTCCTTATTGGAATTTTTTTTTTCTGGGGGGAAAGAGAGGTGGGGAGGGTAAAGGAGAGGAAAGGGGGAAGGGGAGTGAGTGGTTGATTTTTACGATTTTTCTATGTTTTCCAACTTTTATTATTATTATTATTATTATTATTATTATTATTATTATTATTATTAAAGGTATTTTTATTAAAAATGTATTTTGATAAAAGGGTGTGTGATATGATAACGCAAAACATTTCATATACGTAACAATTTCACACGTTACACGTGATAATTTGTCGTAGGCGTGAGAAAATTTTATGTGTGTGTGTGTGTGTGTGATAAACTTAATTAAATTAATTATATTACATTTAATGAAAATATCGAGTTTTTTTTTAAATAATAAAAATATACATATACATGTCGTCGTTATAACATAATAATAATAATGATAGTTTTATTGAAACGTTTAATTATGATAGGGAATCAAATAAATAAAAAAAAGAAGTCGATGTTGTTTGTTGGATAAGACAACAAAAAGTTTTTTTTTTTTTTTTTTTTTTTTTTTAAAAAAAAGTTGAAAGTAAAAAAAAAAAACATCAATAAAAGTTTTTCTAGAATTCGTGGAAAGGGAAATTAGAAAAAAAAAAAAAAAAAAAAAAAAGAAGAAAAAAATTTTTAATTTGAAAAAAAAAAAAAAAATTAAGAAAAAAAATGGCATCGAAAACTTTTATTTATTTATTTTTTCGAATTCGAAATAATTTTCCCGCCTTTTTCCCTCCCCCGCACTCCCCGATACAGTTTATTTAAGAGTGAATTTATAAATCATCTAATGCCACGTTATTTTTTTAAATTTTCATCGTAAATCCATCTCTCTCTCTCTCTTTTTCGACAAATGAGTAAAACGGCGGCGGCGGCTCTCACGAAGAAAAGATTAAACATAAAATAATTTTTTCCAAATAGTATAAATCGGGGAGAGAGAAGGAGGAAGGGATGGGAGGGGAAAAGGGAGGAATTTCCTATTTTTCAATAAAATAATAATAATAATTATTACCGATAATATGAGTAAAATTAAAATTTTTTCGAAAAGTAAAATAAATAAAAAAAGTGGGGGAAAAAAAAAAATGAAAAGAAGAAAACGTAGCAAATAATGCAAGTTGAAGGAAGGAAAGAAAAAAAAAAGTCCGGGGTAAAATGGCGGGGAATCGGTTGCTATGGAAATTTCCAGATTACTAGGCCACGCGATAGTTTTGTCTCTCATCCTAAAAAAAAAAAGAAAAAAAAAAAAAAAAAAAGAAATTCTGGTGGGAATGAAAAAGGGGAAAAGGGAGAATGAAAAAAAAAAAAAAAAAACGGGAAAGAGAGAAAAAAAAAAGGGAGAATGAAAAAAAAAATTTTTTTTTTCTAGAAAATTTTTTTTCCCATCCCCTCCCCCCCCCCAAATTTTTTTTACTCTATGTAAAAAAATTAATAATAATGATGATAATTATAATTCTAACTTGAAAATTAACCGGAAATACATTTGTGAAAAAAAAATATTTTTTTTCGAAATTATTTTAAAAAATCGTTTTTTTTTTTTTTTTGGGGGGGGGGAACGGAAATAAAAACAAAAAAATAAAAAAAAAGGGGGGATTCAGATTAAAAAAAAAAAAAAATAATAATAATAATAATAATATTGAAAAACTAAAGGCGTACGGGGAAAAAAAAAAAAAAAATTTTTTTTTTTTTCTTTTAAATACAAAATCAATATTATTAATTTATAAAAATGTCACTCAACCGACATCGACCTCATTCTTTTTAAGTTATTTAATAAAAAAAAAAAAATTCTAAATTTTTCTATTTCTTTCGTTATTATCACACGCACACACCCCCACACCCACGCAATGGGTAGTAGGTAGTAGGTAGGGAAGGGGGAAAACGAAAAAAAAAAACGGTCGAAGGCATTTAAAAACTATGAAAATACCTTAATCGTCGAAAAAAAAGCAGGAGAAGGAGAAGGAAAGAAGTAAAAATTAATAATAATAATAATAATAATAGTAATAATAATAATAATAATAATAATAATAATAGTAATAATAATAATAATAATAATAATAATTGTAAAATCGATCATCGAACGTATATAATGAAAAAAGGTTCGTTTTTGAGGAGTTAACGAAGAAGGACGACGCCGGATTTTTTACCTGGGGAGCAAATGACACTTTTACTAATTAACAAATAAACAAAAAATTTTTAAAAGAAAATTCTAAAACGCTTTTCCACAGGGAAATTTTTTCTTTTCGTGTTTACAAGTCGACTTATAATAATATATAAGATGACAAGGGTGAGAAAAATTAATGATAATGATGATGGTGATAAGTCAACGATCCTCATGACGCACGGGGAGTCATTCGAATGGGTACTTTTTGTCTGACGGTGTTAGTGACAAAAAAAACGAAACGGAATCGACCTGTGACACCTTAAAGAGAATTTTTCCATTCTTCGTGAATCTGTTCAGTCACCAAAGATGCTGTAGCTAGTCATCTGAGTCCTCCAGTTCGGATGGACCCGTAGAAATTTACAAGATTTTATCCGGTTCTGTTTGCAGTAGGATTTAAATAACGAAAACAAAACCTGAAAACGGATATTACGTCATTCTTTCCCAAATGGAATCGGATTGCGAAAACCTGGGAAAACAAATTTTGGACGAAAACACACGAAGGCTTGTCGCCATTACGAAATTGGTAATAATAATAATGATAACGAGTACGGCGAGAAATTGTCATTCGTTTTTTTTTTTTTTTTTTAAACAAATACAATAATTATTATCATCATCATCACAATTATTCATTTATGTTAATCTCGGTATAATTTTCATGAATAATAAAAAAATTACTTATTATTATTATTATTATTATTTACGGGTTATAAATACGATTAAGAGTTTAAGAAAAAAAGAAAAGAAAAGAAAGAAAGAAAGTTTTTTTTTTTTTTTTTTGAAATTATTTGTACAGAAAAAATGATTAGCATGAATTGAAGAAGTTTGTCACGTTGAGGGAGTTGAAAATAATTAAAAAGATAAATTTAATGAAATGAATGTAAATGGGAAGAAGAAGAAGAATAATAAAAAAAAAAAAAGGAAGGAGGAAGAAGAAGAAAAAAGGAGGAAGATAAAAAAGGAGGTAAAAAAAAAAAAAGGAAAAAAAGGAAAAAAAAGGTTTGGGTATTTGGAAAATATTAAGTTATATAAAAAACGCCGAAGAAGAAGACATTTGTGACTCGTTTACGACAAATAAAAAAAAAAAAAAAACGTCGTTTGTCGTGTTGTAATTAGAAAATGATAATAATAATAATAATAAAAACAACAACAACAACAACAAAACAATTTTTTTTTTTTTTTTTTTGTTTTCCCAGGTAGTTCGTCGTTCGCGTTTTCCGTTTTAATTAGTTAACAACAGAAAGAAAAAAAATTAAAATTATTATTATTATTATTATTATTATTATTACTATTATTGTTATTTTATTTTTTTTTGTTGAAAATTTATTAACTTTTTAGTTTCAGGGTTAATTAAATAGTGTAATGCAGTGGCGTAACCCGAAAAGAAGACATCTCTGCCACGCATTGAGAATCCGCGTTATGTTGTGCTGCGGTAGAAAAAAGGTAATTTATTTATTATTAATATTATTTATTTATTTATTTATTGTTTTACTAATGACACGATAAATTTTATGTGAATGTTTACGTCGCGAGTGTGACGTACAATTTAAAAAAAAAAAAAAAAAACAAAATGGCGAACGATAAATTCGTCGTTATTTATTTATTTATTAATAAATTAATCGATTTTAATTAAAAGATTAAAAGGTGTACTACTCACGTTGATTTTTGACGTGGTTGTAGTCGTTTTTGCTGTTGTTTAACTCGTTGTTACGTGTCTTCAGTATACTAGGGAAAAGTGTTTGTGAGTGTGCTTGTGCGGGGACCTGGGAGGAGGGGAGAGAGAGTAAGGAAAGGAAAGGGGGAAGGTTTTACATTGTGCGTGTTTTTGAAGATCAAAAAAAAAAACGTTTTCGAGGAAAAATTACTTGCGGGTTATCGGGATTAGGGAGTAGGGAGAGAGAGAGAGAGAGGGAGGGGAGAGGGAAAGAAGGAGGGAGAGGGGGGGAGAAATAATAAAAACCGCACTTGTGCCTCCCCCATTCCTCTCACAATTTTTTTTATTTCTTATCGTTTTTGATAACGCAATAATGCGATGGAGACGTTTGAATTACGAATATTAGTCTGACTTACTTTCTTTCATTCATTCATTCATTCATTCATTCATTCATTCGTTTGTTTAACGCGACAAAGGAACGCAAATAGCAAAAAAAAAAAAAATTGAAAATTAACCTTTTTTCCTCACAGGTTTTCCGCCGCCACCCCCCCCCCCCCCCCCCCTTTTCCGCCGCCCCCCCCCCCCCCACCCCCCCTTTTTGGCCGTCATTTGCCCCCCCCCCCACTTTTTTCCCTCCCCGCAGAAAAACGAATGTTAATTTAAATAATAATAATTAAAAAAGGGCAAAATGTTTATTTTTACGAATGTTTTAATATGGCGGAAATTTTTTTTTTTTTTTTTTATATTTTAAATATTTTTCTTTTTTTTTTTTTTTTTCGTCAATTATCATCGATGCGGAAAATTGTTTTTTTTATTTTTTTTTGAACATTCCGTTTAAAAGGAAATTATTATTATTATTATTATTATTTGCCCTTTTTCCTTTTTTTTCATTCCTTTTTCTCTCGTTTACGTTTCGACCGCATTTTTTTTTATTTTTTTTTACATTTCGACGTATCTGAATTGTTCTCACGTGAAAAGGGAAAATTTGTGGTTTTTTTTTGTTTCGACGCGCGCATTTTAGAATAACAAACAATAATAATGATGATGATGATGATGATAATGAAGTTAGTAGTATGCAATATGAATTTTCCGAAATAAATCTGTATAAATAAAAAAAAAAAAAAACTCGAAATAAATAATTCGAGTTCAACATAACTTAATAACAAGTTTATTAAAAAAAATAAAAAAAAGTTATAGAAGAAGAAGAAAAATAAATAAAAAAAAAAAAAAGAAAATTTTTTAATCAAGTGCAAAACTTTATTTTTATTGTTAAAAATTTTTTAATTAAAAAAAAAAAAAAAGTTTTCAGTTGAATTGCTTTGAGCTCTTTTTTTTTTTTTTTAATGTTTAGCAAAAAAAAAAAAATTTTTTTTTAAAAGGTCGTCGAGGTTTATTAAACAGACTACTACTACTACTACTACTACTACTCGGATTTTAAATCGTTACGTAAACAAACAACAACAACAACCGCGGTAAAAAAAAAAAAAAAAATTTGATTATTTAACGTCTCCCCGCCCCCGCCCCCCTTTTACCTCCCCCTGGTAAATTCCCTCCGCCGCGTGAATTTGTTAATAATAATAATAATAATAATAATAAGAAAGGGAAAAAGTCTGCCGTTTGTATTTTTTTTTAAATCTTGGAAGTGGATTAAAAAAATAGGCAGGTGGATGGGAAAGAGGGGGGGGGGAAAGTGGGAATAGAAAAGAGTGAAATGACGAAAAAATTAAATTTTGGGGTTTTGATGGGAGAGAGAGGGGAAGGGGAGGGGTAAGGGAAAAAAGTAAAGGTGGAAAATGAAAGTTTTTTTGAAGGAAATCCAAAAAAAAAAAAAAAAAATTCTTAAAACTTTTTATTTTTTTATTTCCTCCTCTTCCTCCTCCCCCTCCTCATCCTTTTTCTCTTCCTCTTCCTTCTTTTTCTTCTTCTCCTTCATCTTTTCTACTTCCCTTACCCTCCGGGCACCATCTTTCCTTTTTTTTTTAATTCCTTTGAATTTCGTTTTTTTTTTTTTACTTTTTTTTTGCTACTTTTTATTGATAGCAAAAACTCCTAAGAAGAAGAAAAAAAAGTTAAAATTAATGTGAGGAGAAAGGAGGAAAGGTGGGGGAAGGGGGGAGAACAAAAGGAAAACAATAAAATAAATCGTATACGACGTTAAAAGCCAAAAAAAAAAAAAAAGGTAAAAGATTTTTTTTTTTTTTTTTTTTTTAGTTTTCTCTCACCTTCCCTTTCAACTTTCACCTTTTTCTTAACGCCCGAAAACAAAAAAAAAAAGAGGAGGAGGAGGAGTAGGGGGGTAAGGGAGAGTTAATAACGAAATAAATAAATAAATAATAATAATACTTATTATTATTATTATTTGAATTATTTGACGTTAATAACTAATTATTAACTCTTACATTAAATTTGTTGTTTTTTTTTCTTGGGTGGGAGAGGGAAGTAGGAAAAGTGTAAAATTAAAAATGGCACCCACCAACCGGAAGTTTCGTAATAAATTATTATTATTATTAATATCACGATCGGTTTTCAATTTCTTTTCGATTTCCTTTATCTATTATTACCTGTCATTAAAATTAAAAAAAAAAAAAAAAAATTTTCTTCTTTTTCTTTTTCGTAAATTAAAACGGTTAATTTATTATTAAAAAAAAAATTTCGACGGTTATCGAAATTATTAAAATTAAAAAAAAAAACCGGAAATCGATAAGTGAACGCACACGCACACGCACACACGCAGTCGTACGCATTTTATAAATTACGATAATAAGGAAAATCGCAGAAACGAAAAAAAAAAATTTTTATTTTTATTTTTAATTTTATTTTTAAATAATTGATTGATCGCCGTCGCTCCCCCTCCTACCTCCCCCACCCGGGTGGGGGAGGTAGGAGGGGGATCGACCAATCGAAATCGAGAATTTCGATTTCCGGTCATTTTTAATTCGCGGAGTAAAATGAAAAAAAAAAAAAAAAAAAAAAATTGTTTTTGTTTCAAAATATATAAAACGCGACACCACGTTTTAAATGATTTATTCCAATTTATAATGGATGGGGCGGAGGGGGGAAGAATAGGGGGAGGAAAGGGGAGGGGGTTGGGGGGTAGGAAAACAAAAAAATATAAAGTTAACAACCTCTTAAACGTGTCATTAGCAACGGATTTTGAAAAGTTTTTTTTTTTTTTTTTTTGTTTGTTTTTTTTCGACAAATGATTTCGGAATTATTTTCTGATACGTGAAAATTTTAAAAAAACGAAACGATGACGTCGATGATGACGATGACGATGACGATTATGATGACGATTATGATGACGATTATGATGACGTCGATGTGATGACTCTAAAAAAAGAAAATTTACAAACGAAATTTACGTGATTTTCCAATTTACACAAATGGGAAAATTTTATCGTCGTGCCGAAAAATGCCGCGACAAATTATTTAAGAGAGAAAGAGAGAGAGAGAGAGAAAAGGGAGAGGAAGAGAGAGAAAAGAGAGAAAAGAGAGAGAAAGAATGAGTTAAAATTTTTGTCGTAACGTTAAAAACGAAATGTTAATCAATTCTGTCGAATTTTTGCAAAAGTAAAAATAAAAAATTGATAATAATAATTAAAATGAGATGAGAGAGAAAGAGAGGAAGAGAGAGAGAGAGAGAGGAGATGTCGATTAAACAAATGAGAAAATTAAAAAAAAAATTTTTTTTTTTTTATGAAGACAGTTAATAATTAGAATCGTCGTTAGAAAAAGGTTTTCCATTTGAGGAAAAGTAATTTGCTTGCTTGGGTTTTTGTAAAACCTTCGCCAGATTTTAGGGATCGGTTTTTTTTTTTTTTTTTAAGTAAAGGAAAATTTTATTATTATTATTATTATTTACCTTTCTCTATTACCTTTGATTTACCTTTTACATTTATTACGTTATTTGATTTCATTTGCATGCATAAAATAAGGTCACGTCATTAATGTTAAAAGGAAGAGAGAGAGAAAAGAAAAAAAAAAAAACTAGGAGGATTACGTTATTATGCGTTTTCGTTCAACGAACGCTTCCCCCCTCTCTCTTTCTCTCTCCCCTCCTTCCCCCCAAAGAAATCCGACGGCATTTTTCTTTTTTTTTTTAACGTAAAAAATATTTTCAAGACTTTATTTATTTATTTATTTTTTTTATTCAATTTACAACGTTTGCATGAATGCTTTTTGAATGCTTTTGACGAAAAAAAAAAAAAAAAAAAAATTTTATCACATAAATTTTTGTCAGGTTTAAAATAAACGTGGAAGGAAAAGGAATAAAATAATTTATATGTAAATCAACAGATTCGTTCGTTTGTTGGTTTGTTTGTTTGTTTGTTCGGTGACGACGACAACAACAATTTTCGATGCTTAACAACGTCGTCATCGTCGTCGAATTTATGTCGATTGTCGGTAAAATGTAACAAATAAACAATATAACGTAATTTTTTTTTCCTCGTCCCCCTTTCCCTTTCCCTTCAACTTTTCCTTTTCCCTTTCCTTTTATTTTTTTTCTTACCTTTTCTTTCCATTTTTTCTTTATTATTATTATTATTATTATTATTATTATTATTATTATTATTATTATTATTATTATTATTATTGAAGAAATTTAAATTGCATTTTTGAAAGGGAGGCAAAAAAAAAAAAAAAACGTATTTTTGCGAGGGTATTTTTATACGATTTTTTTTTTTAAACTGAGTCACGTGATAATTTTTTTGTTATTATTTTTTCTTTGCATACCCTCACCCCCTACCTCCCCGTCAAAATCAAAAATTATTGCAGATTGTTTTGTTTTGTTTTTTATTTTACTTCTTCATTTTGTCTTTCTCTCTCTCTCTCTCTTTTTTTGTATCTCTTGCTCTCTCTCTCTCTCTTTTTCGTTTTCTATCTTTTGCTCTTCTCTCTCTCTCTTTTTATCTATCTATCTCTGGCTCTTTTTTAGGATAATTTCTTTTTTCCAGATTTGTCTCTCTCACTGTCTATTTCTCTTTTTCCTATTCTCTTTCTCTCTCACTTTGTTTCTGTCTATTTCTCTTTTTTCTTTCTCTCTCTCTCTTTCTTTCTTTCTGTCCATTTCTCTTCTCTATTTTTTTTTCTCTCTCTCTCTCTCTCCCTTTTGTTATAAAAAAAAGGAAATGATAAAAAACTAAAAAAAAAAAATATCAACGACGTTAAATCAATGAAATTTTCTAGAATTTTCCAGACTTTTCGCGGTTTTTATTCTAAATCATTCATGTAATTTTTTTTTGTCGTCCCCCTACTTTTCCGATTCGTCGTTTTTTTCGGGAAGGAGTGAGAGGGGTAGGGAGTACGGGAAGATTTCGAACGATAAAAAATTTTTTATTATTACGGTGAATAATATTCAAAATCGTACCTGATTTTTTATTTTTTTTTTCGTTTGTGGAAAAGGAAATGATATCGAGCGAATCGTGAGAAGAAAAGAAAACCTTTTTTTTTTTTTTTTGCACAATCCGTTCAATTAACCTTTGCCCTTTTAATATATCATTTCCATTCCCCCCTCCTCCCTCCTCTTTTATTTTTTTTAATTTTTATTTTATTATCAGAGCAATTTTTTTATTTTTTTTGCCTGTTGCTCGATTCGTTTTTTGAAATTTTACTTTACGAACCTTTTTTTTTTATGGCACAACCCATTTATCAAAAAATAAAATTTCTCGAATTGTTTTTTTTTTCAGTTCATACTTTTTACATAAAAACAAAACAAACAAACAATTTGTATTCGTTTGTCGAGTTTTTTTTTTTTTTTTTTTTTTTTTTTACACAATTTTCCGACAGTTTTTATATACGAAACGAACGAGAACGAGAAAATTTCAAGTTGGAAATCGTTTTTTTTTTTTAAATCTCCCATTTTATTTTGATTGAAAAACAAAAAAAAACCCACAGCCATTTTAAAAAGAGCCTTTAATTTACCAATAATAATAATAATAATAATAATAATAATAATAATAATAATAGTAACGGGTTAATTTATATTGGAAAAAATAAAAAAAAAATAAAGAAAATGAGTCGCAATTTTGGTGATTTATTAAAAACCGAATTTTTAAAAGGGAAAGGGGAGGGCAGTGGGAAATATTATCATCATCATCATCATTATTAACAAAAAAAAAAAAGGAAGGAAGGAAGAAAAGAGAAAAAAAAAAGAAAGAATAAAAGAAAAAAAAAAAAAAACAAAAACGAATCAATTGATCTGTTTTAAAATAATATTATTTGTTTGACTCACTAAGTCACGCGTTAAGCGTTTTTTTTTTTTCACGACGCTCTGTCTTCTGCGCAAGTTTTCTTCTCTATCCTGGAATTTTCCGATACGGTTTTAAATTCACAACAAATTGACAACATTTCAAAATGTCTATTTTTATTAACTCCTCTTTTTTTTTTTTTAAATTTATTTATGCGTTTGTTTGTTGGTTTGTTCGTTTGTTTTCTATTTCGAAAGGTCGTCATTATCATCATCATCATCATCATCATCTCGGACGTTTTATTGTTTTGTTTTTCTAGAAAAATCGTAGACACG
The DNA here is from genome assembly GCF_000006295.1 of Pediculus humanus corporis. Taxonomy (NCBI): domain Eukaryota; kingdom Metazoa; phylum Arthropoda; class Insecta; order Psocodea; family Pediculidae; genus Pediculus; species Pediculus humanus. Next base: position 375,797 of record NW_002987157.1, on the reverse strand, counting down.
TAGTCGTGTAATATTTTATCATTATTGAATTCGTTTTAAAATGTTTCTGGAAAATTCCATGGATTATATATGTGTACATGTATAAACGTAACGGAAATCATAATAATAATGACGACGAATGGCGTCGGGTTGGCATTTACGACGACGATGATGATGATGATAATGTGATCGATTCCTTTGAAAACCTTCCATTTTTTTTTTTTTTTTTGGAAATTTTAAATGGAACAAACGCGAATAGATTTATTACAAGCGAAAGTACGATGATGATGATAATAGTAATGATGATGATGATGATGATGAAAAACCGGTATGATTGTGCGGGGGTAGGGTGGGGGGTGAGTCGTGTGTGTTCACGTTAAGTGAGAATAAGTTATATTGACGCGCGCGACTTTTTATTACTACGCTCGTGAAAATACAGGAAGACATTTTCTTTTTACTCTATCCTTCTTTTTTCATTTCTCTCTCTCTCTCTCTCTCTCCTTTTTTTTTCGTATGCGTGTGTGTATGTGTATATATTATATATATATATATATATTTTAGTGTTTGGACATTCGCGGAAAAGTTCGGTCGTAAAAATAAAATAGAAAAAAAATTTTCTTTTTTTTTATTTATTGTCGGATGCGGTTTTCTTTTTACGGGAGTGGGGGGAGGTGGTGGTGGTTTTAAACAAAATTTGATTTATTATCATTATTATTATAATCGCGAGTTTTGATTTTAATTTATTTATATAATAATTTTATTTAAAGGGAGAAAAATTTTACGACTCGTTGTAATTATTATTATTATTATTACATTATTTTCCGAATTCGATCGTTGTTTGTGAAAACGTTATTATTATTATTGTTGTTGTTTTCCTCGTCGTCGTCGTCGTTGTTGTTTGTTTCGAGTGGAAAAAATAATTAAATAATAATAATAATTTAAAATATTGTTAAAACGGGAAAAAATAAAATAGAAGATTTTATTTTTTTTTTTTCCTTTTTGGAATTTTTTTTTTACTAATGTTTAGTAACACGATTATTATTAAAGATTTAAGTGAGAAATGTGCGATAAAAATGGCGGATCCGGATGTTTTTTTTCAAGAAAAGTAAGGTTTTCTCTTTTTCTGGTTTTCCGTATTCGTTATAATTCTTTTTTTTTTTTCTTTTTCACCACCATCTTCTTCTTCTTCTTTTTCTTTAATCCTCATCTTCTTAAATTGAATAATTTATTTATTTAAAAAAAAACCGGGGGAGTGGGGAGGGGAAAAAAATAAAATAAAAAAAAATAAAATTATTATTTTTTATTATTATTATATTTATGGCGTCGAATTTTTTATATTCCAGAGTTAGTAGTAGTAGTAATTTCTAGAATTTTCTCTCTCTCTCTCTCTCTCTTTCACTCTCTCTCTCTCCCTTTTTTTTTCTTTTTACCCGGTTATAATAAAATTATACCGAATTAATTTTTTCTTTTCTTTTTACGTTTTGTAAATTTAATTTTTTTTATTTTATTTAATTTAATTTTTTTATTTTTATTTAATTTATAAAAATAATAATAATAATAATAATGATGATGATGATGATGATGATGATGATGATGATGATTACGTTTAAAACGTTTCATCATTGGAAAATACAATGAATTTTCTTTTTATTTATAAATATATAGACGTGAGTAAATATCTGGAGGATATTGAATTTTCTAGAAAAATTTTCCTTTTTTATTTATTTCGACCGATGATATATATAAAATGTTTCTTCTGCTATTTTTTTTTTTTCCTTTTTCTTTTTCCTTTTCAAATAATTTTTCTCCGTTTTAAAATCTTCTCTCTATCTCTTTCTCTAACATTTTCTCCTTCTCTTTTTCTCTCTCCTTTTTCCACCACCACCATCACCACCTTCTTATTTCCTCCTTTTTCACGTTTTAATAATTCTATCAATTTCCGGTTTTAATTAATTATAAACAAATGTTAGATTAGTAGTAATAATAATAATAATAATAATAATAATAATCTTAATAAATTTCATTCGAATGGCTTAAAGGCTATTAAAATAAACGATCACGTGTTTATTATTATTATTATTATTATTATTATTATTAAATGACTTAGAGAGAATTTATTTTAAAAAAAAAAAAACAAAATTTTTTTCCTCTTTTTCTAATGTTAATAACTGAGAAATCATTAAAGTTAAAATGTCGGAGAGAGAGAGAGAGAGAGAGAGAGAGGGAGAGAGAAAGAGAGAAAGAGGGAGAGAGGGAAAAAAAAGATTTCGAGTTGAAGTGGGGGCAAAAAAAAAAAAAAAAAAAAAAAAAACGTTTTATCGATTTTACGTAAAATTGATTTTTGTTTTCCCCCCCTCAAAAAAAAGAAAAAAAAAACGAAAAAAGAAAAATTGATGAGTGCGAAACGAATTTTATTTAATAAAAAAAAATTATTATTATTATTATTATTATTATTATTATTATTATTATTATTATTATAAATTGTAATCCTACGAAAGAGTAATAAAATTATCAAAAAAAAAAAAAAAAAGGATTTTCTAATGCCACGTGCAAATTTTTTAATTTTTTTTTTTTAAATTTGATTTGGTTTGATTTGTCGTGATCGGGATTTGAAATTTATATTTTTGTTTTTTATATAAAGGAAATTATTATTATTATTATTATTATTATTAATCTCATTAAAAAAATTTTTCCGAATAGAAAAAAGAGAGAGAGAGAGAGAGAATGGGAGAGAGAATAAAGAAAGGATTAATTTTTTTTTTTTTTTTTTATATTCAAAGATTTCGGGGATTCTTTTTTCTTTAGTCTTTCCAATTAATTTTTTTTTTTTTTTTTTTTTATTGTTTTTTTATTTACGATAAATGAAAACGTCAGAGTTTGTTTTCACCTTTTGTTTTCCATTTTGATTTGCAAAAACGACAACAACAAAAACAAACAACAGCATTTTTTTTAAAATAAAGTTTTGGAGAGTTTCCTGTTGTTGTTGTGAAAAAATCAACATAAAATGCCTTTTTTTTTTTTTTTCTTTCTTTCGTACAGGAAGAAATAATGATTGTTGTGATGATTTCCTGTCGTTGTTGTTGTGTTTGTTGTTTTTCTGTTTGTTTAAAGTATTACACAAATATTTTTTTAAATTTAAAAATGAAATTATCCAGAAAAAAAAATTCGTTATTATTATCTTATTAGATTTTTCTTTACTAAAAACTTATCGTTTCCTAATAATAATAAAAGTTTAAAAGAGAGAGAGAGAGAGAGAAACTCACGAATTACTCATTTCATTTTCGATAAATAATAATAATAATAATAATAAGAGACGGTGATGATAATAATAATAATAAAAAGAAATGCAAAACTTTATTATTGTCGTTATTATTATCATTTTTTTTTTTTTTTTTTTACTGAAACGTATCGAAGATATTTAGAAAATGGTGGGAAAAATAAAAAATAATAATAATAACTTGAAGAAAATTGTATGAGGGGAGGAATGAGTGGGGTGGTAGTAGTGACGGAAGAAAAGGGAGACTATAAAAAAAAAGAAAAGGACAGAAAAAAAATATATACGTTGAGATTTGAAGCATTCTCTCAATATTTTGATGGGGAAGCACAGCAGCATTCTCAAGTTTTTTTTTTTTTTTTTTTTTTTTAATGGAGAAACAAAAACGCTCCAAGTGGTGACCTTTATAACTAAAACTGTTTCCGATTTTCACCGCTAGTAGTTTTTCCTCCTTTTCACATCTCGCCGTATAGATTTTCCATATATATATATATATACAACATGCCGTATAAAAAAAAAAGGAAAAGAAAAAGAAGAGGAATCAAATTAAAATGAAATTTTTATTTTATTTTATTTTTTTTTTATAAAAGGAAGGTTTTAAATTATGTTATCGATGGATTTTTATTAAACTAAAATAAAACGGGAGGAAGGGGGCGGGGATGGGGGCCGGGAAATGCGGGGGAAGGGGCGGGAGAGAGAGAGAGAGAGAGAAAAAAAACAGAAACGTCTTACATTTAAAAATCAAATTTATGAATAATTTAAAATAAAAAAAATTTTTTTTCTGGAAAGGGAGGAGAAAAGGATAGAAAATAAGGTGGTGATGGTAGTGGTGGTGGTGGCGGGGGCGGTAAGGAAGTAAAAGAGACGGGATGTTAAGTTATTTGTAAAGTTCCCCGGTTAAAACGTTCGGGTTGGCTCGTCATCATTAATGTTTGATTTATTTTCTTATATTATTCAGTAAAGAAAATTTTTTTTTTTTTTTTTTTTTTATTTAGAATTTTTTATAACGGAAAAAGTGAAAAACGAATATTATTCGATATAATGATTTAAATATAAATTTTTATACAGGAAGGCAGAGAAGCTGTCGAAATGGCTGCAAGCCCTAGAAGGCAACAGCCGGCAAATCAACCAAATAAAGTTAAAAATCCACCTCCGATGGTTATTCAAAGCGATTTCAGAAAGGTAAGAAAAGAAAATTTTATCCCTTTTGTTATATATGTGTGTGTGTGTGTGCGTGTGTAAAATGACTGACTGATTGACCTTTAAATAGGTGAGTGGTATTTCGACGGAAATATTTCGACAAATAGAACAAGTTGAAAATGATCACGATGCGACAACGGCAGCTGCTTTGGAAACGGTCGACAGAAGGGGAGAAATGGTCGTTCGAATTCTCGATCCCAGATCAATGGGTAGAAATTCGTTGGAAGCTGCAAAAATTTTCCTGCAAATGCAGGTAAAATATTAACAAACAAAAATCATTTTGATAAAAAAATAAAAAATTATTATTATTATTACTATTACTATTTTTTCAGGATGCAAAACATATCGTTCAATTAGTAGAAATTGTTAAAAGACCGGGACAGACTCTCGGTTTGTACATAAGGGAAGGTAACGGAATGGAAAGGAGCGACGGGGTATTCATATCAAGGATAGCATTAGAATCAGCTGTTTACAACAGCGGATGTCTTCAGGTTCGTCAAACTCAGTAAATAACCGCCGCAACGTTAATAATATGCGGCACGAAAGACGAGAATACTAATTGTACAATTTAAATTTTTAATAATGATAATAATACTGATACAGGTAGGAGATGAAATTTTAGCGGTGAATCTCGTCGACGTGACTAGAATGTCACTCGATGATGTTGTGATAATCATGTCCATTCCAAGACGTTTGGTTTTGGCCATAAGACAGAAAAAAGGTATGAGAGGTATGCAACCTAATCAAAGTCCTCTGTTGACGTCGAGAGAATCAAAACCCCCGCCTGTCGTAGTTATAAAAAAACATTTCGACGATTTCGATAGGGATGATAACGGAATGGAAGACAGAAGGTTCGTAAACGTGAATAATTTTTTTTTTACAAAATGCGTGTTGGAAATTTTAATTAAATTAATTTTTTGAGGTTTGTTTGTTTGTTTGCAGAGAGAGAGAAAGAGAACATGAAAGATTAAAAGAAAGAGAGAGAGAAAGAGATAGAAGATCAAGATCACGTTTGGGCCTTGAATTTTCGCACATTTCACGAGACCACAGTGAACACAACGGTTTAGATCTTTATTATAATTCTAGGTACGTGTTTTGTTATTGCTATTATTATTATTATTATTATTATTATTATTATTATTATTATTATTGTTATTGTTTTTTGTTTTTTTTTTTTTTTTGTAAAATTTTTAAAATTGTTCAATGCAATGTCCGACCTCATTCTTACTCTCGATTTTCTAGACCCGAAAGCTCCTCTGAGCAATGGACGTATCGACCTCCTCCTCCACCAGTTATAACCGAGCAGCCTAAACCTCAACATTTTACTCCTTACGATAGACAATACCCGAAAACACTTGAATCTCTTGCCGAAAAAGTACATGCTTTTTACCCAGCTGGTACGTTAGATAATAGAAGAGGATCCCCGGCGTATTGTTCTTTAGGAGCCGGAGGATCGAGAGATATTCGAAGGGTGGGAAATAGGATAATGCCACGATCGGGAAGCGATCAACATTTGCCAAGGGTCGAATACGATTACGGAAGGTAACAAAAAAAAAACAAAAAAAATTCAAATTTAATTATTACTTTAGAGATAAATTTAAATAATTAACAAAAAAAAAATTCCTGTCGCAGCTCAAGAATGAGTTCGAGGCATTCTGGTTCATTGTTACGGTCTAGTTTAAAATCTAACACTTTGGGACATCCCGGTTACACCTCAAGATTTTCCGATTCTTCTAGAGGTTATAACATTAGTTACAATATGAGGTAAAATCAATTGGTATCACGTGACTGACTTCGCATGCGAAACACGTGCGTGGATTCTGAAAATATTTAAATTCCTTTTTTTTTTTTTTTTTGCAGAGATAGCACATTAAGTAAGAAGCCAAAAGCTCCGTTAGACTATTCCTCCGATACGGAAGCAACACTAAGCTCAAAATCCTTAGCTAACTATCAGAGAAGAGGTTTTTCTTCCGGTTTGACATCCAGTGGCTTATCTAGAATAGGTGTTACGCCCGTATCGAGTCTCAGGTCGAATTCCCTTCCGAGAGATCACCGTGGACGAGGTCAGTTGGGACAAGTGTCTCGACAACAATCCCTCGTCAGATTTGATAGAAATCTGACAAGTAATTTATTAGGAGATGAAGATAGCGATGGAGTTTTATCAGCTCCCGAAATGCCAAGTAGAAGAGGTTTTATTTATTTTTATGATTGATGACGCGATCGATAAATCGACATCATTCGATAGATCGAATCTTTTTTTTTTTTTTTTTTTTTTTGGTTTAAAATTCCAGTAAAAAAAAAAAAGAAAATTTTCTTTTTCCAAATTCCAGATCGAATTTTGAGTACACCATCTGTGTTCACATCGGACGAATATAGAGCTTGGCTTTCACGGGTACCCACTAGTTTATTACCTCGCAGTAGCTCGATTATTTCAAGAACTGGTACCACTCACGGTATATCATCGATATCTAGAACTCCGAGCACTTCGGCCATTTACGAAAGGATAAGAGCCGGTAGGGAGGCGATAACGCAGCAAAGAGCGCAAAGGTTTACTTTTAGCGCTGAAAATTTAAGTTTACTCGATAGAAATCGAGAGGTAATCCACGTTTCGTGAAAATGTTAATCCCGAAAGAGAGTTATTTATGTAATCATTATTATTATTACTTTTTTTTTTTTTCAAATAGGATTCGCGATACTTATACAGGGGTCATTTAAATTCCACATTGGACAGGCCGAGACCTGCAAGCACAACTCCTTTAAGCTCAGGGCAGTCTTATTTAAGGGGATCCGATTATCGGGATAAAAGCACGGCTTTACAAGAAAGTGCTGATAAAAGCATGAGACGAATTCGTCAACTAATGGAATTAGAAGCGAGTCACATACCGCATCCTTCGCCTAGACTCCAGACTGATTCCAGATCCAGACTTTTAGATATAAATCCTGCGGGTATGTATTTTTGTCCGAATTCAAATGAAAAAGAAATAAAATTAACCAAACTAAAAGTCTCTTTTTTTTTTATTTTTAGAATTTTTAAAATACAAAATAGAAAAATCTAGTAGTTTACAAAATTCATCGTCCATTTCAAGTTTACATTCTAACGCTACTAATTTACCCTCGAGTGGGGATCCAACGGAAGGAATGTACGGTCTTTTATGGGTACACCTATTGGCGGGTCGAGGACTTCGTGCTTCTGCTTCTGCATCAAATCAAACGATGGGTCTGCTATTTTTTTTTTTTTTTTTTTCATAAAAATTTTTTTAGCGGAAATTATTATTATTATTTTTGTTTTTGTATCGTCAGGTGGAACGACGACGGGTCTTCGTGATCTTTATTGCGTTTTAGAATGCGATAGAGTACATAAAGCAAGAACAGTCGTACGTACCGGGGATATAGTTTTCGATTGGGATGAAACATTCGAATTAGATCTTATAGGAAACCGAGAATTAGATTTACTCATTTATTCTTGGGACCCGCAATACAGGCACAAACTTTGTTATAAAGTCAGTAAAAAAAAAATTTTCTTTTCTTTTCTTCTTTTTTGATTTTTTTTTTTTCTCTAACGATTTTTTTCTTTTTTGAAAGGGTTCCGTGCATCTTCTTTCTCTCCTGAAACAATCTTCTGTTCATCAGTTAGCTTTAAAAATAGAACCGAGAGGCACATTATATTTAAGGTTGAAATACACGGATCCCCATACGAGTTTTTCAAGGAAACCATCACAACAACATATCTTAGCTAGACCGGGATCAAAACCGATTTTAACGGGTTCGTAAATGAAGGTTTAGGCTCTCGTTTCAAAATCTTGTGACTGTTTACCCCAAATTCGTTTTCTTTCAGGTGGTTTATTCGGGAGTCCGTTAGAATCCACGGTGATACGAGAAAATGTGCTACCCGGTGGAATGATGAGCAATTCGACATCGATGATTCAAAACGTTCCTCTCATAATTAAAAATTGCGTCGAAGAAATCGAAAGGCGAGGATTGGATATCATCGGTAGGAACGAAATCGTAACGTGTTAAAAAGAGAGAGAGAGAGAGAGAGAAATGATGATGATAATATGTCGTTATTTATCATTTAAGGTCTTTATCGGTTGTGTGGATCGGCTACCAAAAAACGAATATTGCGTGAAGGTTTCGAAAGAAACGTTAGAACGGTCGATTTGAGTCCGGATAACGTACCCGACATAAACGTCATAACGGGAGTACTCAAAGACTATTTGCGAGAATTACCCGAACCACTTTTTACAAAATGTTTGTTTCAAATGTTGGTGGATGTTATCGCCGTTTGTTTACCCGATGATCCCGAGGGTAATGCTAAACTAATATTTTCAATTCTCGATTGCCTTCCTAAAGTAAACCGAGTAAGTTAATCGAAATGAATGAATGAATCGTAAGTAATAATAATAATAATAATATTTACAGAGATTTGATTTGATTTTTTTTTTTCTCGAAAGGCTGCTGTAATATTTTTAATGGACCATCTTTCCCTGGTCGTATCTCAATGCGATAGAAATAAAATGACAGCTCAAAATCTTTCTGTGATTTTCGGACCGATATTAATGCTTCACGCAGAACCCGGTACCGATCTTGATTTTAATCAACCGATAGCTATTCTTCGTTACCTATTAGAAGTTTGGAAACATCAGTCAGGTAATATCTGTTAATTAATTTTATTTTCCAAATCGATAACGTAAAATTTTCGTTCATTGCGAATAATAAGGTCGAGGGTGAAGAATGAAACGAAATGAAGGAAATGACAATTTTTTATAAATAATTTATTGTTTGGATATTGATTAGTCGTAAATGTTCACAGACAGTCCGGGATCTGGTCTGTTCAACAGGAGCTTTGTTCAACAACAGTCGAGACCACCATTCAAGTGGAGCAAATCCCTTGACTCGGCAACCCCCGTTGCCTCAGCATATGATCTCATCAAAACAAGTTCTACATGGAGTCCAAGACAAATCAAATCCAGGGCCCGTTGTGGTTACTTCACCAGGTGGATAATACTTCTTTTTTTTTGTCACGGGGATCTTTTTCCAATTTGTTTTTATATAAAAATTTATTTTACAGGCTCTCCCACTAGCGAATCGAGCAGGAGCAGTTCATCGATATCACCGTCGGAAGGAAATGAAATACTTTCAGGTTCGAAATCGCTTTTGAGCAATAAAAATTTCAAAATGATGGATTCATCGGGTTTGAATTTACTGACGAACAAAAGTTCATCTCAAATATCTCTATTGGGGTCAAACAGCTCAATAACAAACAAAAGTCCATCGCAAATTTCACTCCTAGGATCGAACAGTTCGATAAATTCACTGGCACGTTCCATTCCCGATTCTAAAACGTATTCGTCGGGATCAATTTATCAACCGAATTCTCGTAAGTCACCTCTACTGGATCGTTCGAAAAGTCCCTACGGATCACCAAATTTAAGCGACAGATCGAAGAGTCCTTATTTTCAAACCGCGACGAAAACCTCTTACGGTTCGCCGATATTGGAAAAAAGTAAAAACTACTCGCAAAATCTCGAAAGGTCGAAGAGTCCGATGGACAAAGCAATGAAAAATTTATATTCGTCACCCGGTTTGACGACGAGTAGAGATTTGACAAAAAGTCCACTGCTTAAAAATGGAGAATATTCAAGCGTGACACTAGACCGTTACGGAAGTAATAAAACGGGACACGTTGATTCCGAACACAAAAACGAATTGAATCTCGACAGAATGTCTGGTCTACCGTTATCGATGACGTCGAGTCAAATATACGATTCTAATCAAAGTGGTGACAAACCTTTATTTTCAACACTTCCAAGGCAACGAAGCATACCAACGATTATCGGAATGCCGAGAAGGCTTAGCGAGCAAAGGAAATCACTTCCTCAGGTACCGACGGACAAAATAAAAGATTACATGGATGGGAAAACCGTCGATTCGGAATCTAAAAATCCGTTTGAAAAATTAGAAGGTTTCACTATATCCGCGAATCCGACGGGTAAAAATCCATTTTTGGACGAAAACGAAGAGCAGTACAATTACGAAACCGTATCGAGCAGAGTAAGCTGTTTCGAACAGAAAGCAGGAAACGGAAACGATAAAATGGATAATTCGACGAAAATGAATCCCTACGTGGGAATACACACAGCTCAAAATGCCATGTATCAAACGAGTATCGGTCAGTATGGTACGGTCATGACGACGAGCATTCCTCCGTCACAAAATCAATCCACGACTAGATCAATGACTTGCCTTCAATACAGCGTTCCGGTGAGTTCGGGACACGTTCATTCCAGTTTAAAAAAACCTTCAAGCACAATCGAAAATCAAGGGAATCAAAACAATTTGCAGTTTCATTCGCAAAATCAATCGTACAAACCGACGATGGTTCCACCGACTCCGGCGACGCGTAGGGATCCGATGAAATACAGTGAAAAATCACGGGACAGTTCAAAATTGGGACTCGATCCGATAAAAACGAAAACCACCCTACACCACGACGAACCGTTGGAAACACCCACTCCGAGCAGTTCGACCGGAACGGATTCTTCGCGGAAAGAAATCGGACAAGAGGGTGACGTGGAAAGCGATGCTGATGAAACAGAGATGGCCGAACAAGGTGACATGGTACCAGAATTGGGTAAGAAAATTCATCATTAACACTAATTTTTTTTTTTTTTTACTTTCTTCGTCGAGCCAAAGGAAAAATCCTATTCTCTCTCTCTCTCTCTCTCTCTCTCTCTCTCATCAATTTAAAAACCGAATTCCAGTTTTTTTTTTTTTTTTTTTTACTACTTTTAATCACTGGAAAAAATTTAAAAAAAAAAGCGTTTGACCAAGAAAATAAAATAATAATTAAATTAATTAAATAAAAAAAGCTATTAATTGCTGCCACGTTTAAAATCATAATTTATAATAATAATAATTATTATCATTATTATTACGTTAAACCGCGAATGAAAAAAAAAATTAACTGAAATAATAATAATAATAATAATCGTTTGCTCACATTTATCATTGGAAAAAAAAAAAAATCATCAAGTTATGCTTTTCCCTCTAGAGATCGAAACTGAACGCGCTAAATAATAATAATAATAATAATTTTCATTCATTCATTTCCTCATTCATTCATTCATTCATTCCCTCATTCATTCCCTCATTCATTCATTCATTGAATTCCCCGTAAATACGGCATAAAACACGTCACAAGTCACAAAAAGCTTTATATTATTTTCATTCGTAAAAAAAAAAAAAAAAAAAATTCTTTTACTAATAATAATGATAATGATAATGATAATAATAATTAAGACTTATTTATACAAGTTACTAATAATAGTAATAATAATAATTAATAATAAATTTTTAACGTTATCGATAAAAAAAAAAAAAAATTAAAAGCAGCATTGAAAAAAAAAAATAATAAAACAGCACCAATTTAATGTAAAATAATAATAATAATAATAATTGTAACCGCAAATTTTTTTATACCGAACCTGGTAATAAAATAATTAATTAACTAATTAATTAATAATAATAATAATAATAATAATAATGATAAATAATAATTAGACTAACTATGTAAACGTGTATAATGGATTAGTCGAGTAAAACGAAGAATTTTTTTTTTTTAAATAGTTAAAAAAAAAAAATAATTAGTTTTTTTTCTATGTTACCTTTGTAAAACGTAATAATAATAATAATAATAATAATAATAATAATATGTTAGGAAGTGCTTAATAAATTTATATATATATATATATATATATATATATATATATATATATATATATATATATATATATATATATATATATATATATATATATATAAAATAATAATGATAATGATGATTGAATCGTATTTAAAAATTAAAAATAAAAAAATGTTTGATTAAATGAATTTGTGGGGAGGGGGGTGTGGAAAAAAAAGGGGGGAAAATTGCAATGACGAGATACGTTATCATCGATTACGGTGACGTCATATATTATTTTTCCCATTACTGTTATTAATTTTTTGTTTTTTTTTTTTAATTTATAATTTTGTTATTATTATTATTATTATTATTTTTTCTTAAGGAAAATTGTAAACAAAAGAAAATGTAACGTTTAACGAATTTTTAAGTTATAGGGAAAAAAAAAATGTTGTGGTCAATAATGAAAAACATATAAATATAAACTAGTCAATTCGCATTCAGAAAAATATATATATATAAATGATAATAATAATAATGATGATGATGATGATAGTACTATATAAATAAAATGGGTATGATGTTATGGTAAATAGATTAATAGAATTATAAATTAATAATAATAATAATAATAATGAAAATAAATGTGCTCATCATATTAAGTTGAAAATTTTAATAATAATTATTGTGTTTAAAGTAAATCAATTAAATTAAATTAAATTAAATAATGTTAAACAAAATTAATTGTTTTTTCTCTAGTCGCTGCTAATTTTTTGTTGTTTTTATGAAAACTGTGACGTCATTTTTTTTTCTCGCGCGGCGACATCTTTTGAAAATTTTTCGAATTACCAAACAAAAAAAAAAAAATTATGTGCAATTTATAAAAATGAAAAATGAATAATGAATAATGAGCCTTCCCTTTTTTGTCTTTTACTTTCTTTCTTTCTTTCTTTCTTTTTAACCTTTCTACCTCTTTAAATAATTAATTACGTATATATAAATATATATATATATATATATATATATATATATATATATATATATATAAATTGTTGTTGGAAAAAATTTTGTTTTAAATTAAAAATTTAAAAAAAATAAAACTAAAAAAAAAAAAAAATGTCCGAAATTGAATTTTTAACAATATTATTAATTAAAAATATTTGTTTTTTTGCTATTATTATTATTATTATTTTCTATTATATTAATAATGGTTTTTATTTGTTTTTTTTTCAAACGAAAATTTTTTAATAAAATTTTTTATCTGTTGTCGGCCATTTTTTTTTTTTTTTGGTAATGTACGTGTATTATGTACTTACATATAATTAATTCGTAATATTTCAAAACACTTTTTTAACTTTTGTTTATATAAAAATTAAACTTATTGTTGTTAATTTATTTGTGATTTGATTCTAAATATAAAAAAAAAAGAAAGAAAAAACTGTAAAACACTCGTGAAAATTAAAAAAAAAATTAAGTTTTTTTTTTTTTTTTTTTGAAAAAACAACGCGTCTTCATTTATAATTATTTTTAACGGTTTTTTAGTCGATCGCAATGCCCTCTGTATTACGTAATTGGCGAATATTCCAGAACGTTTTTGTTCTAGAACAAGTAGTAGTAAATGAAAAATGGTGAATTGATTAATCGCAAAACCGAATGTAAGTTTTATTTATTTATTTATTATTATTAATAAGTTATTTATTAATAAAAAATTTAATAAAACAATGTTATAAATATATAATGCATATAAATAAATGAATAAATAAAATATTTAAATAGAAAAAAAAAAAATATGTTTTTTTTTTCGAAATGTCAATGGTTTGTTATATGAAAATTGTTCATAAAAAAAATGTACGTTTAACAAAAGTGAAAAAAAAAAAAAAAAATTTTTATTATTATGATTATTACAAAAAAAGAAAAAAAAAAGTGAAAAAAAAGTAGATAAAAAATTAAAAATACAGCTTTTATTGTAATAATTTTTTTGTAATTATTATTATTATTATTATTATTAATTTTTTTTATTCATACTAATTCGTTATAATTTTCCTAGACTCATCAACGGATTCTGTTGAAAAAAGAAAAAAATGAAGAAGAAAATCCAACGTTTTTTTGTCAAGTAATTATTTGAAAGGAATATAAGAACTGGTTTCAGATAACAAAGAGATATAGCCGACATATTAATTTTTATACAAAAAATTTATTTATACAAACAAGAACAAAAAAAGGTAACAAATTTTCATTTATAAAAAGTTTAAAATTTTTTTATCTTAAAATTATTTTAAACACTTTTAAACGTTCAAATAATTTTTTTTTTTAATTTGATAATTTGTTTTTCACCCGAAAACATTCACGCTCACATTTTTACATCATTATGTAACAATTATCTATTATTTAATTTTATAATTTTATTTATCTTTTTTTTCCCCCCCCTACCCCTTTTGGCTACCTTTCATTACAAACGTCATCAAAAAGTGCTGATGATCTTGATGCAATGTCAGCATAATTTTTATTACCGGCAACACATAAAACGCTTGTCGTTTCAACTTGACGTTTTCTAAAATGAAAAAAAAAAAAAAAAAAAAAATTATCGTAATTTAAGACGTTAAAAGAAAAAAAAAAGATAAAAAAAAAAAAAACTTCTTACGTTCTCGTTGAACTGTCCATTTCGGAAACTTCGATTTTGCTCACGTATAAATGATCGTTACACCAAAATAAGCAAATCGAACGAGGTTCTAGAACATTCATGTCATATTCCCAAAAAAATTCAACTTTTCTCACTTTTCTCGTATCTACGGGGTGTGAGACGACAAATGACCTTGAAGTACCGTGCTGTAATCTTATGTAACCTCTGCGGGGAAAAAAAAAAATGTAATTTTTTCATTATTACGATTTTATCTCTGATTTTAATCTCATTAATTTTGAAAATTTTCAGACGCCATTTTTACGACGGTTATATTTATTTAGTTAATATTTATACCGATAGGAGCGCTGTAAGTAACACTGTTCCTTTTTTCTTTTTTTGAAGAAAAATTATAATTAATTAAACGATTATGTAATTAATTAAATAATTACCGAGTTAATTTTTTAAAAAAATTATTTAATATCGCACCCGGTATTAAATTTAATTATTTATATGTAGTTTTTTTATATAACGTGACTAAAAAGTGCAAATTTTAATTAAAGAAAGATGAGTTTTTATGTAACTGTGCGAGTGTGTCAAAGACGCTACAAAATTAAAACAAAATGGCGTAGTAAGTAAGAAATTTTTGTTGAAAAGTTATTTTCAAAAAAAAAGCAAGAAATTGCTATGAAATTACCAAATAAATGTAGATTTTTTTTTCATTCGAATTTGAAATAGTGAAAAACTTACGATGGCGTCAAATCTAAATTTCTAATAACTCCATTATTGCTATGCATTGAAATTTTCATATAACCTTGTACCCAATCTTCAGCTTTCGGTGGTTTGGCTAATTCCAGTGTAATTTTATAATGTCTCCCTAAAAAAAAATAGCCATTAAAAATACATTAATGAATTCTGAGAGAATAAAAAAAGAAGTAAGAATAAAGGTAAGCCTTACTGCAAAAGGGATGATCTTTTCCTGTCGTTATAAAATATTTCGAACCAGGAGGTGGTAATTTCAATGATTCTGATGTACGAAGACCCATAATTGCACAAGTGCTTGAATTTTCACGACAGTGAAAGCAACGTCCCTTTATATATTAAATAATTATTAATATAATTTTAATACAGGTAATTATAATGAATTAATAACCGGTTTTTACTCACTTCTAAAAATTTTTCGTAGGATTCACATTGATGAGCGACATATGGACATTTACTATTAATTGATTCAATGAAAAGTTTTATGGCTCTTATGTGATTGCAAGCAACGAGTACTCGACTGGCTTCTTCGATACCATCACGTATTAATGTTAGAGGAAGTGGTGTTTCGGCTAAATCACAGCCAGGTTGTTCTTTGCCGTTATTAGGAAAAAAATCAATATGCCCGCAAGGTAACGACATTCCATAACCTGTTTAAATGTGCGAGCTTATATATTAATAGAAAGTTGTAAAAATAGTGAAAATAAATCTATAAATAATATATATAAATAAATTTTCTTTTAATAAAATATTTTGACCTTGTGTCAAATTCTAAAATACTTTCAAACTTTTTTTAATTATTTATTTATTTTTTATTTTTCAAGATTGATACGGGCGATTGCAGACGTCATGGGTACCATCATAACATTTGACGAAGGCAAAAAAAAAAGAAGACAATGGAGATAACTTTTCAACAATATTCACCTAATAAAAATATACTTTTCCCATCTGTGTGTATAACATCAACTAAATCAGCATCCGTATGATCGAGTCTAACAAAATATGGCAATCCCTGAAAATAAGGTTCTGCTGGATCCAAACCAGTTATCCTACCAAGACCTTCTATTCTTTCACCAGCATAACCAGCCGTATGTGCTCCCAAACTGTGTCCAATCATGTGAACTTTCTTCGGATCCAATTTATAATGATCCTGATGATGATGACGATGGAAAAAGAAAACAATAAGTACTAGGTAAACATTATAAAGAATTTAATTGAATGAAAAATGAACAAACGATACCTTTAAATAATTAATAAGGTATGCTAATTCCAATCCTACTAATCTTGTATTTGCTGTTGCTTGAGTATATAATGGCAAAGAACCACCAGCCCAATCTACGACAATCACGTTCCAGTCTGCATGTTTTAATAACTCTCTTCTCATTTCCTGATGAATGTTTTAAAAAAAAAGTTAAATCATTTCCGGAATTTTTTTATTTTTATAATGTTAATCAAATGTACATCCATGCATAAATGTTTAATTATTTATTTATTTATTTGTTTGTTTGTTTCTGCCACGACTCATTTCCCAATAATTAATGATTTTAATAAAATTATTCTCTAGTAACAAAAAAAAAGAATAATGGCGGTTTTAAGGGATGTTTTATCTAACAATAGATTATCTTACCTTCACCCACGAACTAAGCGGTGTATCAATGAATCCATGAATTATAACTTTGGTGTCTTTTTTAGGATCTAAATTTGATTTGTATATGGTCGTGTTCCTCTGCGGTAGAAGCAATTGACCCTGCGTTGGATTTTTTCTCGTGTACAATATAAACTTCGTATCGATGACTTGTCTCGGAAGTGGAAACACATTGAAAGGCCTGTATATGAGATGATACCAATCTCTTGTAACGTTGAGGCAACCGAGTTCATCGTAACATCTTGTTTCGTTTTCAACTGCCAAAATAACAATAGGAAGCTAGAAAAATGAGAAAAAAAAAAAAATTTGGAAGGAAAATATTCGGGGTGAATTTTTTTTTTGCTTTTGTTTTCCCTTTTCTTTTTTTTTTTTTTTCCTTTTTATTCGTTTTTCAAACTTACATGGCAGCCATGGTATATTTCCCATAAGTTTATCGCTTCTCCCCCAATTTAAATCTAATATAGCTGGTAAAACCACCGGTATCAGGCAATATAATATAGGCCAAAATAGCGGTGAATGAAAAACTGAAATCCGGCACACCATTGACAATGTTTCCCGAAGTAAACATGAAAAATACCTGTAATTAATTATCACGATTGTAACTTTTTTGTTGTTGTTTGTTTACAGGTAGTCGTCAATCGCAATTATAACTATTGCGTAAATTATATTTTTATATAAAAAAAAAAAAAAAATAAGCGTGAACAATAACAACATTGAAAGGATGTTAAAAATTTCAAGGCTCACTTTTTTTTGTAAGTACACTATAATATTACCTATTATTATTATTATTATTAATATTATTGAAATTAAAAGACAGAAAAAATAGTAATCGTGTAATTATTTAAATAACACGTCGATGATAATATTAATAATAATAATTATTATTATTATTATTAGTAGTAGTATAAAATTATTAGTTTGCATATATACATATACTAAATTATTTTAATATTTATAAAAAATTTTCCGGATAAACAATTTTATATAATAAATATATAATCAGGATGTTTATCAGAGCATAATTTAACAACTGAAAAATGTAAAAAAAAAAAAAAAAAAAATGAAATCTTACAAACGCATCATCACTTATCGAGAGCAAAAGTTTTTATTATTATTATTATTGTTTAAAAAAAAAAACTTTCTAAAATATAAAAACTGGAACGGGTACTTAAAAAAAAAAAAATGGTGGTTAAACAAGTTTGACAATTAATCAAACATAATTGGTGCAGTAATGATAATCCACGTAATAATAATAATTTTTTTTTTTTTTAATTTTTTTTAATTTAATTGGTTGTGTTTGTATGTACGTACAAACAAACAAACAAACAAACAAAACAAAAAAAAGAAAATTTATATATATATATATATAATAAACCGAAGGTCAGAATCATGGTCATTAGCAACCTCTAGCTGTTAGACCGGTCAATTATAATCGGGTCAATGTTTATCCAACGTATAAAAAAATTAATGCAGACGACACAAACGCACACACGCACGCACACGCACTAATTAATAATAATAATAATAATAAATTTTTTTTTTATTGATGCGAGTAGTGGGTGATGAGACTTTTTGTCATCGTGAATATTAAACGATTAAGAAAAAAAAATTTTTTTTCGCGCCAAATTTAAAAATCGGTACCCGTGGGGTAGGGGCAACAACAACAACACGATTCGTAATATTCGTTATCAATTAAAATAAATAAAAACAAAAAAACATTTGAACGGTGACATTTTCTAGTTTAAAAAAAAAATTAATATTTTTAAGGTAGATTTTTTTCCATTTTCAATTCGTAATTAATTAATTTAATTAAGAAACGTAATACGCCAAAAGTACTCATTGAAAATTTGATTGTCTAAATACACGTTTAAAAAATTCTGTTTTATTTTGTTTTAATAATTAAATCCGCGTGCTTATATATACCGCGTGACTAACCACGTGTGCGAAAAAAAATTTTTTATTAAATATTTACTTGTTTAATATTTTACGCAATTATTATTATTATTATTATTATTATTAAATTTAAAAAAAATAAATAAATAATGTTTTGTTTTCTGATTGGTAGAATTATACAATAGGGATTTCGTCTGATTTAAAATTTATCTCATAAGACTTAAAAAAAACAATATTATTATTACTTATTTTAATTATTATTATTATTATTTATTATTATTATTTTATTAAGTTCGATGACGTTTTGAGTGTTTTTTAATTTAATTCTTTTTCTAATTTGTGTAGGTCACATAAAATTTTTTTGTTAAATTCGATTGTGTTTTGTGACCTGTAATGACTTTGAAATTTCTGAGGTTTACATTTCAAAGTTATTATTATTATTATTATTATCGTTTTTTTTTTTTTTTTGAATTTTCCTCTCGATTTGATTCGATCGATTGTTAATTATTATTGATTAATTTAAACGTAGGGTTTTAAATTTTGTAAATTTTTAAAGATTAAGTTATCCATTTAAACCGTTAAAGTTTGTGTGGGTATTTAAAACTTACTCACCCCGAAGTGTTTTTTTTTTTTTTTGTGTATGTTATTAAGAATATTTTAAAAATTATTGTGCAAAATTTTGTAGTGGAAATTTTTATTTTTATTTTTTTAATGAGAATTTAGACGTGGAAGAAGAAGACATAAATTACCTGGAAATTTTTTTTTTTTTTTTTTTGGGGGGGGGTCTGTCTTGCTGCGTTTTTGCAATTATTTATTTTTTAATTTTAACATTGTACGCAAGGCCGTTAAGGCTTTGTAACAATTTAAAAAAAATTTTCTTTTTTTTTTATTAACCCTCACATTATTTAAATTTTATTTATTTTAAAATACCTTTAAAAAAAAGAATTTTTTTTATTATTATTATTACGTCCTCCATCATTAAAAATTACATTATTATTATTATTATTATTATTATTTTTAAAACCTACTCCGGGGTACTCGGACTTTTATTAAGGGCCTCATTTTTTTGGGGGGGGTAAAACTATTAAAGAACTATAAAGAGAGAAAGAGAGAGAGAGAGAGTGAGTGAGTGAGTTAGAGAGGGGGAGAGAGAGAGAGAGAGAGAAAGAGGAAAGTAGGAAAAAACACAATTATTATCAATAGAACGTAAAATTATGTTACGATGTTAAATAATTTCGTATCGCCTTTTATTTTAATTTTTTTTTTTTTTTGTTTCCTTATGCGATGTCTCGAAACCTGTTTCTAGAACTTTCTCTGAGGTTCGCAGGTAATAAATAATTATATAAATTCGTCCTTGACAATTATATATATATAATTTTTTTTTGTTTTTCATCGTTTTCATTTTCCACCGTGTGTGTGTATATGTTGTTTAAACAATATAAATAATAATAATAATTCATTGATGTCAAATCATCGTGCGAATTGTCAATAGCAAAAACAAAAAATATAGTTTTTTGCTACCGTTCATCGGTTTTATTTATTTGTTTGCATTTTATTTATTGAGATTTCGTTAATAAATCAAACGTGAATTAGAAATCAATTAGCACTTTTGATTAAATTTCGCGCGCTTTATTAATTAAAATAATAATAATAATAATAATAATAATAATAATAATAATAATAATAATAATAATAATAATGATAACGATAATAATTATGATAATAACAATAATAATAATGATAAATTATAAAATTACGCTAAAATTTTATTTTATTTTTAATAAAAACGAATCGAAAAGGATTTTTTAATTTCGACACATAATAATAATAATAATAATAATAATAATAATAATGTCACTATGTTTAATAATGATGAACAATATCGATAGATTTTAAAGAAATAGCAGAAGACAATTTTTTAAATGGGTTTCCTAATGGTTTTCCCGTGTCGTACGTACACAAATATTTTCAAATAATCTTTTTTTTTTGTTTTTTTTTTAAGTATAATTAAATA